>NW_026047411.1:37500-40000 GCF_023864345.2 Schistocerca serialis cubense
GCGGCGGAAGATGACAGCGCCGCACCGTCAAAGGCAACGTGCAGGCGCGCGGCCCACATCTCTCCAACCTGCGTCGACGATTTGAGGAGGTGACCCTCCCACATAAGATGCCGCTCCAGCACCTCAATCTCACGCTGTACCTCGTCCCGGCCTGCACCGTCGGGGGCTGGTCCAATCCTCTTCAGCGCCAGGAGACGGGACCGGCGGAGTGTTGGCCCCATCCATCGGCATGATGGGATGCCGAGGCCTCCCTGGGCTACAGGAGCATGGAAGTAGCCCAGGGGAGTGTCCGCCGGAAGGCGGAACCATCTCCTGACGGCGGCCCGGATGGTCACGTCTGCCGCTTTCAACGCACCCACTCGGGTGCGGCTGAGGGCCAGCCCGTGGTACAGGCCTGGGAGAAGTACGTTGGTGAGGGCGTAGAGGCGCTGTTGCGGCTTAAGCGGAGCTCGGGAGATGACGTCCAGCTGCTCCACCAGGTGGCGTCGTGGGTTGAACACGCAGCGACCCGCGGTGGAGTCATAGTTACTCCCGCCGTTTACCCGCGCTTGCTTGAATTTCTTCACGTTGACATTCAGAGCACTGGGCAGAAATCACATTGCGTCAACACCCGCTAGGGCCATCGCAATGCTTTGTTTTAATTAGACAGTCGGATTCCCCCAGTCCGTGCCAGTTCTGAGTTGATCGTTGAATGGCGGCCGAAGAGAATCCGCGCACCCGCGCGCCCCCGGAGGAGCACGCTAAGGCGGACGCGGCCTCGCAGCAAGGAAGATCCGTGGGAGGCCAAGGCACGGGACCGAGCTCGGATCCTGCACGCAGGTTGAAGCACCGGGGCGCGAACGCCGCGCAGGCGCGCGCATCCTGCACCGCCGGCCAGCACGAGGCCGACCAACGGCGAGAGCAGACCACGCCCGCGCTAAACGCCCGCACTTACCGGCACCCCTACGGCACTCACCTCGCCCAGGCCCGGCACGTTAGCGCTGACCCACTTCCCGACCAAGCCCGACACGCCCCGATCCTCAGAGCCAATCCTTATCCCGAAGTTACGGATCCAATTTGCCGACTTCCCTTACCTACATTATTCTATCGACTAGAGGCTCTTCACCTTGGAGACCTGCTGCGGATATGGGTACGAACCGGCGCGACACCTCCACGTGGCCCTCTCCCGGATTTTCAAGGTCCGAGGGGAAGATCGGGACACCGCCGCAACTGCGGTGCTCTTCGCGTTCCAAACCCTATCTCCCTGCTAGAGGATTCCAGGGAACTCGAACGCTCATGCAGAAAAGAAAACTCTTCCCCGATCTCCCGACGGCGTCTCCGGGTCCTTTTGGGTTACCCCGACGAGCATCTCTAAAAGAGGGGCCCGACTTGTATCGGTTCCGCTGCCGGGTTCCGGAATAGGAACCGGATTCCCTTTCGCCCAACGGGGGCCAGCACAAAGTGCATCATGCTATGACGGCCCCCATCAACATCGGATTTCTCCTAGGGCTTAGGATCGACTGACTCGTGTGCAACGGCTGTTCACACGAAACCCTTCTCCGCGTCAGCCCTCCAGGGCCTCGCTGGAGTATTTGCTACTACCACCAAGATCTGCACCGACGGCGGCTCCAGGCATGCTCACGCCCAGACCCTTCTGCGCCCACCGCCGCGACCCTCCTACTCGTCAGGGCTTCGCGGCCGGCCGCAAGGACCGGCCATGACTGCCAGACTGACGGCCGAGTATAGGCACGACGCTTCAGCGCCATCCATTTTCAGGGCTAGTTGCTTCGGCAGGTGAGTTGTTACACACTCCTTAGCGGATTCCGACTTCCATGGCCACCGTCCTGCTGTCTTAAGCAACCAACGCCTTTCATGGTTTCCCATGAGCGTCGATTCGGGCGCCTTAACTCGGCGTTTGGTTCATCCCACAGCGCCAGTTCTGCTTACCAAAAGTGGCCCACTTGGCACTCCGATCCGAGTCGTTTGCTCGCGGCTTCAGCATATCAAGCAAGCCGGAGATCTCACCCATTTAAAGTTTGAGAATAGGTTGAGGTCGTTTCGGCCCCAAGGCCTCTAATCATTCGCTTTACCGGATGAGACTCGTACGAGCACCAGCTATCCTGAGGGAAACTTCGGAGGGAACCAGCTACTAGATGGTTCGATTAGTCTTTCGCCCCTATACCCAGCTCCGACGATCGATTTGCACGTCAGAATCGCTACGGACCTCCATCAGGGTTTCCCCTGACTTCGTCCTGGCCAGGCATAGTTCACCATCTTTCGGGTCCCAACGTGTACGCTCTAGGTGCGCCTCACCTCGCAATGAGGACGAGACGCCCCGGGAGTGCGGAGGCCGCCGCCCCGTGAAGGGCGGGGAAGCCCCATCCTCCCTCGGCCCGCGCAAGGCGAGACCTTCACTTTCATTACGCCTTTAGGTTTCGTACAGCCCAATGACTCGCGCACATGTTAGACTCCTTGGTCCGTGTTTCAAGACGGGTCGTGAAATTGTCCAAAGCTGAAGCGC
>NW_026047411.1:42500-47500 GCF_023864345.2 Schistocerca serialis cubense
TCTAACGTCGCAATACGAATGCCCCCGCCTGTCCCTATTAATCATTACCTCGGGTTCCGAAAACCAACAAAATAGAACCGAGGTCCTATTCCATTATTCCATGCACACAGTATTCAGGCGGGCTTGCCTGCTTTAAGCACTCTAATTTGTTCAAAGTAAACGTGCCGGCCCACCGAGACACTCAATAAAGAGCACCCTGGTAGGATTTCAACGGGGTCCGCCTCGGGACGCACGAGCACGCACGAGGCGGTGGCACGCCTTCGGCTCGCCCCACCGGCAGGACGTCCCACGATACATGCCAGTTAAACACCGACGGGCGGTGAACCAACAGCGTGGGACACAAATCCAACTACGAGCTTTTTAACCGCAACAACTTTAATATACGCTATTGGAGCTGGAATTACCGCGGCTGCTGGCACCAGACTTGCCCTCCAATAGATACTCGTTAAAGGATTTAAAGTGTACTCATTCCGATTACGGGGCCTCGGATGAGTCCCGTATCGTTATTTTTCGTCACTACCTCCCCGTGCCGGGAGTGGGTAATTTGCGCGCCTGCTGCCTTCCTTGGATGTGGTAGCCGTTTCTCAGGCTCCCTCTCCGGAATCGAACCCTGATTCCCCGTTACCCGTTACAACCATGGTAGGCGCAGAACCTACCATCGACAGTTGATAAGGCAGACATTTGAAAGATGCGTCGCCGGTACGAGGACCGTGCGATCAGCCCAAAGTTATTCAGAGTCACCAAGGCAAACGGACCGGACGAGCCGACCGATTGGTTTTGATCTAATAAAAGCGTCCCTTCCATCTCTGGTCGGGACTCTGTTTGCATGTATTAGCTCTAGAATTACCACAGTTATCCAAGTAACGTGGGTACGATCTAAGGAACCATAACTGATTTAATGAGCCATTCGCGGTTTCACCTTAATGCGGCTTGTACTGAGACATGCATGGCTTAATCTTTGAGACAAGCATATGACTACTGGCAGGATCAACCAGGGAGCTGCGTCAACTAGAGCTGAGCAGCCGGCCGCCCGGGAGTGTGTCCCGGGGGCCCGCGCGAACACGCAAGCGTCCGCTCAATTATTCTGCAAACAGGAGGAGGCTGAGCTCCCCTGCACAACACACCTCGAAACCCTCTCAGGTCCCGGCGGCGCGCAGCGCCGTCCTAAGTACTTGGTCGGGTTCGAGAGAGGCGCAATCGCCCGGAGTTAGGCGAGTAGACGCTTTAGGTGCGACCACCCGTGCTCCCAACTGAGCTTGCCGCTGCCGACAGAGGCCCGGGAGCGTGCTGTCGTGGCATTGCCGGCGGGAGACAACACGCGCCACCTACGGTGACCGGCAGCTCCAACGCCAGCGCCACAGAAGGACAAAAGCCCCACTTGGGTGCCGAAGCGAACTCTCCCAGCACAGCGCACGCGCCAACACGTCCGCACAGCTGCGATACAAACCACCTGCGAGAACCGCTGGGGCGACCGAGCAGCAGACGGCGTCGCGGCGCCGAGCGCCGGGCGGCGGCGCATCCTCAGCGCACACAGTCCTCAATCGGACCAGCACACTGCAGATGGCCACCACGCTTCGCACCGGGCCCGCGAGGACCTGCTTTGGCCGCAAGGCGCCGCGAGCAGGGGGCGCCGGCGCGCAGCTGCGCCGCCTGCCGCGTCCGTCGGCCGGCGCGCCTGCCACTGGCCGCCCCCACCAGCCGGCTGTAGCGCGTGCGCCCACGCACCGCGCTGCCAGCACGCCGGGCGGCCCCCCCTCACCGGCCGGGGACGGTCCCACCCAGCCACCGCCGCGTATCGCCTCACACCCAGATCCCCTTTCACGTTCGTGGGCATGGTGGGTCCCCTTTCACGTTCGTGGGCATGGTGGGTATCCCTGAAACAACCGGTTAATAGCTCGACCGATCGTCGCCAACACTGATTCACCTCTAGCGAGAACAACCGCACCACAACGGGTTACCTGTTGTTCATTTGCGTAACGTCACCAGCAAACGTAGACGTCCATCGCCATTTGCAACGAGTATTGCATGCCTGTGTCAGGTGTCACAACACACTACGTCTGCCCACATAGACGCAACAACATGTGCACGCCTCGAGAACACGTGGAAGGTAGCCCCCGTACGTATGCGGTGTCCATTGCGCGAACGACTGTCAGCCGGCCTCTGCAGGATGTCGCAGATGTGGAACGCGGTGCAACATGCTATCACGGTGTGTGAGAAGAGACGACTACGTCCGAATACACGCTCCACTACATCAACAGACTGCTCATGCTGATCGCCATCCAGGGCGTCCGTTCCTCCCACACGTCTGAATGGCGTACCACACTGCAATCCAGCTCTTATAGGGAGACGACACGTAGCTGCGTGCACAATATTTGGACTGTATGGTCTGCCGTTGCTAGGCGCAGTCGTCGTACGGTCACACATGTGCCACGATGTATCATTCAGTACATACGGACCAATGTGCAGTACAGTTTGTGGGTTTTGCGTACATCGGCGGACAGGTGACAGGCCGTACCACAACGTAGGCTGAGTACGTCGGCATGCGAAGGGCATTGAACATGCAAACTTCTCAACGACCAGCTTGCGAAGGCAGGGGGGAAGGGGGGGGGGGCATGTACGTCCTGCTGCTATCCACATTACAGTGTATAGCAGGAGCATGTGGAAAGTCAGCAACACCTGCAAGGTGTTTAACATGACGCGATACACAGGGGACCGGGCAGTGCGAATAGCGAACTATATTGCGAGGGTTGCGGTTAGGCAACACTACACTAATTTAACGAGTTGCATAACAATTACAGAGCAGGTTCAGCGACAACGTGCGTCAGGTTAAGGCGCAATATAGGTTAGGTTAAGGCACAACATGGGTTACGTTAAAGCACAAATTAGGTTACGTTAAAGCACAAATTAGGTTACGTTAAAGCACAAATTAGGTTACGTTAAAGCACAAATTAGGTTACGTTAAAGCACAAATTAGGTTACGTTAAAGCACAAATTAGGTTACGTTAAAGCACAAATTAGGTTACGTTAAAGCACAAATTAGGTTACGTTAAAGCACAAATTAGGTTACGTTAAAGCACAAATTAGGTTACGTTAAAGCACAAATTAGGTTACGTTAAAGCACAAATTGGGTTACGTTAAGGCACAACATGGGTTACGTTAAGGCACAACATGGGTTACGTTAAGGCACAACATGGGTTACGTTAAGGCACAACATGGGTTACGTTAAGGCACAACATGGGTTACGTTAAGGCACAACATGGGTTACGTTAAGGCACAACATGGGTTACGTTAAGGCACAACATGGGTTACGTTAAGGCACAACATGGGTTACGTTAAGGCACAACATGGGTTACGTTGAGGCACAACATGGGTTACGTTGAGGCACAACATGGGTTACGTTGAGGCACAACATGGGTTACGTTAAGGCACAACATGGGTTACGTTAAGGCACAACATGGGTTACGTTGAGGCACAACATGGGTTACGTTGAGGCACAACATGGGTTACGTTGAGGCACAACATGGGTTACGTTGAGGCACAACATGGGTTACGTTGAGGCACAACATGGGTTACGTTGAGGCACAACATGGGTTACGTTGAGGCACAACATGGGTTACGTTGAGGCACAACATGGGTTACGTTGAGGCACAACATGGGTTACGTTGAGGCACAACATGGGTTACGTTGAGGCACAACATGGGTTACGTTGAGGCACAACATGGGTTACGTTGAGGCACAACATGGGTTACGTTGAGGCACAACATGGGTTACGTTGAGGCACAACATGGGTTACGTTGAGGCACAACATGGGTTACGTTGAGGCACAAATTAGGTTACGTTGAGGCACAAATTAGGTTACGTTGAGGCACAAATTAGGTTACGTTGAGGCACAAATTAGGTTAGGTTAAGGTACAATATGGGTTAGGTTAAGGTACAATATGGGTTAGGTTAAGGTACAATATGGGTTAGGTTAAGGTACAATATGGGTTAGGTTAAGGTACAATATGGGTTAGGTTAAGGCACAACATGGGTTAGGTTAAGGCACAACATGGGTTAGGTTAAGGCACAACATGGGTTAGGTTAAGGCACAACATGGGTTAGGTTAAGGCACAACATGGGTTAGGTTAAGGCACAACATGGGTTAGGTTAAGGCACAACATGGGTTAGGTTAAGGCACAACATGGGTTAGGTTAAGGCACAACATGGGTTAGGTTAAGGCACAACATAGGTTAGGTTAAGGCACAACATAGGTTAGGTTAAGGCACAACATAGGTTAGGTTAAGGCACAACATAGGTTAGGTTAAGGCACAACATAGGTTAGGTTAAGGCACAACATAGGTTAGGTTAGGGCACAACATAGGTTAGGTTAAGGCACAACATAGGTTAGGTTAAGGCACAACGTAGGTTAGGTTAAGGCACAACATAGGTTAGGTTAAGGCACAACATATGTTAGGTTAAGGCACAACATAGGTTAGGTTAAGGCACAACATAGGTTAGGTTAAGGCACAACATAGGTTAGGTTAAGGCACAACATAGGTTAGGTTAAGGCACAACATAGGTTAGGTTAAGGCACAACATAGGTTAGGTTAAGGCACAACATAGGTTAGGTTAAGGCACAACATAGGTTAGGTTAAGGCACAACGTAGGTTAGGTTAAGGTACAACGTAGGTTAGGTTAAGGTACAACGTAGGTTAGGTTAAGGTACAACGTAGGTTAAGGTACAACGTAGGTTAGGTTAAGGCGCAATGTAGGTTAGGTTAAGGTACGATATAGCTGAGGTTAAGGTACAATATCGCTTAGGTTAAGGTACACATTGTTGTAGGGAAAGGTGTATTTGGGGGGGGGTGGGGCGGCAGGTTCGTTGATAGTGATTATCGTAAGTGCATGCCTGCGGGATCATCCGATTTGTCACGTCAGGATGCACTTGTGGCTCATGACAGGCGGCGCTCCGATTCCAAGGTTATGGCAGATGTGTGTCTTTCATTCCTGCCATTGTTTGT
>NW_026047411.1:57500-60000 GCF_023864345.2 Schistocerca serialis cubense
TCGGCCGGCGCGCCTGCCACTGGCCGCCCCCACCAGCCGGCTGTAGCGCGTGCGCCCACGCACCGCGCTGCCAGCACGCCGGGCGGCCCCCCCTCACCGGCCGGGGACGGTCCCACCCAGCCACCGCCGCGTATCGCCTCACACCCAGATCCCCTTTCACGTTCGTGGGCATGGTGGGTCCCCTTTCACGTTCGTGGGCATGGTGGGTATCCCTGAAACAACCGGTTAATAGCTCGACCGATCGTCGCCAACACTGATTCACCTCTAGCGAGAACAACCGCACCACAACGGGTTACCTGTTGTTCATTTGCGTAACGTCACCAGCAAACGTAGACGTCCATCGCCATTTGCAACGAGTATTGCATGCCTGTGTCAGGTGTCACAACACACTACGTCTGCCCACATAGACGCAACAACATGTGCACGCCTCGAGAACACGTGGAAGGTAGCCCCCGTACGTATGCGGTGTCCATTGCGCGAACGACTGTCAGCCGGCCTCTGCAGGATGTCGCAGATGTGGAACGCGGTGCAACATGCTATCACGGTGTGTGAGAAGAGACGACTACGTCCGAATACACGCTCCACTACATCAACAGACTGCTCATGCTGATCGCCATCCAGGGCGTCCGTTCCTCCCACACGTCTGAATGGCGTACCACACTGCAATCCAGCTCTTATAGGGAGACGACACGTAGCTGCGTGCACAATATTTGGACTGTATGGTCTGCCGTTGCTAGGCGCAGTCGTCGTACGGTCACACATGTGCCACGATGTATCATTCAGTACATACGGACCAATGTGCAGTACAGTTTGTGGGTTTTGCGTACATCGGCGGACAGGTGACAGGCCGTACCACAACGTAGGCTGAGTACGTCGGCATGCGAAGGGCATTGAACATGCAAACTTCTCAACGACCAGCTTGCGAAGGCAGGGGGGAAGGGGGGGGGGGGGCATGTACGTCCTGCTGCTATCCACATTACAGTGTATAGCAGGAGCATGTGGAAAGTCAGCAACACCTGCAAGGTGTTTAACATGACGCGATACACAGGGGACCGGGCAGTGCGAATAGCGAACTATATTGCGAGGGTTGCGGTTAGGCAACACTACACTAATTTAACGAGTTGCATAACAATTACAGAGCAGGTTCAGCGACAACGTGCGTCAGGTTAAGGCGCAATATAGGTTAGGTTAAGGCACAACATGGGTTACGTTAAAGCACAAATTAGGTTACGTTAAAGCACAAATTAGGTTACGTTAAAGCACAAATTAGGTTACGTTAAAGCACAAATTAGGTTACGTTAAAGCACAAATTAGGTTACGTTAAAGCACAAATTAGGTTACGTTAAAGCACAAATTAGGTTACGTTAAAGCACAAATTAGGTTACGTTAAAGCACAAATTAGGTTACGTTAAAGCACAAATTAGGTTACGTTAAAGCACAAATTAGGTTACGTTAAAGCACAAATTAGGTTACGTTAAAGCACAAATTGGGTTACGTTAAGGCACAACATGGGTTACGTTAAGGCACAACATGGGTTACGTTAAGGCACAACATGGGTTACGTTAAGGCACAACATGGGTTACGTTAAGGCACAACATGGGTTACGTTAAGGCACAACATGGGTTACGTTAAGGCACAACATGGGTTACGTTAAGGCACAACATGGGTTACGTTAAGGCACAACATGGGTTACGTTGAGGCACAACATGGGTTACGTTGAGGCACAACATGGGTTACGTTGAGGCACAACATGGGTTACGTTGAGGCACAACATGGGTTACGTTGAGGCACAACATGGGTTACGTTGAGGCACAACATGGGTTACGTTGAGGCACAACATGGGTTACGTTGAGGCACAACATGGGTTACGTTGAGGCACAACATGGGTTACGTTGAGGCACAACATGGGTTACGTTGAGGCACAACATGGGTTACGTTGAGGCACAACATGGGTTACGTTGAGGCACAACATGGGTTACGTTGAGGCACAACATGGGTTACGTTGAAGCACAACATGGGTTACGTTGAGGCACAACATGGGTTACGTTGAGGCACAACATGGGTTACGTTGAGGCACAACATGGGTTACGTTGAGGCACAACATGGGTTACGTTGAGGCACAACATGGGTTACGTTGAGGCACAAATTAGGTTACGTTGAGGCACAACATGGGTTACGTTGAGGCACAAATTAGGTTACGTTGAGGCACAAATTAGGTTAGGTTAAGGTACAATATGGGTTAGGTTAAGGTACAATATGGGTTAGGTTAAGGTACAATATGGGTTAGGTTAAGGTACAATATGGGTTAGGTTAAGGTACAATATGGGTTAGGTTAAGGCACAACATGGGTTAGGTTAAGGCACAACATGGGTTAGGTTAAGGCACAACATGGGTTAGGTTAAGGCACAACATGGGTTAGGTTAAGGCACAACATGGGTTAGGTTAAGGCACAACATGGGTTAGGTTAAGGCACAACATGGGTTAGGTTAAGGCACAACAT
>NW_026047411.1:65000-77500 GCF_023864345.2 Schistocerca serialis cubense
CAGATAGCAGGCGACTGGTGTCAGCGACCCACTGGTGTTGCCCCTTGACGGCGGCGGAAGATGACAGCGCCGCACCGTCAAAGGCAACGTGCAGGCGCGCGGCCCACATCTCTCCAACCTGCTTCGACGATTTGAGGAGGTGACCCTCCCACATAAGATGCCGCTCCAGCACCTCAATCTCACGCTGCACCTCGTCCCGGCCTGCACCGTCGGGGGCTGGTCCAATCCTCTTCAGCGCCAGGAGACGGGACCGGCGGAGTGTTGGCCCCATCCATCGGCATGATGGGATGCCGAGGCCACCCTGGGCTACAGGAGCATGGAAGTAGCCCAGGGGAGTGTCCGCCGGAAGGCGGAACCATCTCCTGACGGCGGCCCGGATGGTCACGTCTGCCGCTTTCAACGCACCCACTCGGGTGCGGCTGAGGGCCAGCCCGTGGTACAGGCCTGGGAGAAGTACGTTGGTGAGGGCGTAGAGGCGCTGTTGCGGCTTAAGCGGAGCTCGGGAAATGACGTCCAGCTGCTCCACCAGGTGGTGTCGTGGGTTGAACACGCAGCGACCCGCGGTGGAGAATTGCAGTCCCAGATACCGGAAGGTTTCACCCACACGTAGGGCGGGCATGGTGGCGTTGCCCGCTTTGAAGGTAACGTCGGCGTCGACCTTCACCTTCTTGTCACGCCCAGACGCGACTAAAGCGAGGGTGAAACACTTCCGGGCGTTGATCTGCAGCCCCAGATGGCCGAGGGCTGCGACGGCTGCGTCGATGAGGGACTGCAATCCCCTCGCGGTCGATGCAAAAAGCAGGACGTCATCTGCAAAGGCCGCAGCGTTGACTCTGCGGCCGAGGATCCGAGCTCCGATGTGGGAGGGAAGTTGACTCAAAACATAGTCCACCGCAAAATTGAAAAGGAGGGGGGAGAGGGGGTCACCCTGACGCACACCCCTTGCCGGCTGCAGGGGCACGCCCACGTCGGCGCCGCCCGCTATCACCGTCGTGCTACCCTCGTAACACCTTTCGACGTACTCAATAAAGCAATCCGGCAGGCCATGAGCCCTCAGCACGGGGCGGAGAGCAGCATGGTCCACCGAATCGAACGCTTTAGAGACGTCGATCGATGCCACAAAAACAGAGCGACAGGAGCGGACTGCGTCGGTGAGAGCAGTGTCCAAGATGAAGGTGTTTTCCAACATCCCATCCCGGGGGATGAATGCCCGCTGACGTTCGTCCACAGCACATGCACGCATCAGGCGTGACGCGAGAACCTTGTGAAAGGTCCGCGCCAACACCGAGCAGACCGTAATGGGGCGAAAGTCAGCGGGGGATGTTGGTGCAGCCGTTTTGGGGAGAAGTGACGTCCGGGCGCGAAGCAGACGCTCGGGGAGGGCGCGGGCCAGGAGGAAGAGGTTCAAGAGTTTCACCAGGACTTCATGCGGCAGGCGCCGCAGCTCCGCTGGAGTCAGGCCGTCCGGCCCGGCCGCCGATCCCCTGGGCGGCAAGGCAGCAGCGACCTCCTCACGTGTGACCGGCCCCCATAGGCACTCTGGAGCGACAGGCTCCGAGTGCGGGAGAAGGCGGTCACGGATGAAGCCAGCGGTGGAGATCGGCTTCTTCGTGAAGAGGTCCGCCCAGAAGTCCAGCAGACCGGGGATGTCGGGTGGCGGCTGCAGCAGGGTGCCGTCCAGCAAGCCGCGCACGCAACGTGCACGCGACCTGCGGAAGGCGTCCTGTGTCCGCGCGAACTCCCAGCGGCGCCGCTTGCGCTTCTGCAGCGGCGGGGCGGCAGGCGGCCGCTTGGATGATTGGCGCGGCCGCTGTGCCCTGGTGATCGACCTCTCCCCCCTGGACCCGACCGACGCAAGGGCATCCGGGAGCATGCCCAGGATGACATCGGGCGGCGTGCCCCGCCCCAGACCAATGACTCGATCCAGAGCAGAGAAACGCTGGGCGGAGGCAGGTAGCCCCGCCAGATGCTCCCAGATGGCGGCGTCAGTCGGCCCCTCCGGCGGCGGCCCGGTGGTGTCGGCCGCGAAGTCCTCGGCTGCGTCGACGGGCGGCGCAGCGGCCTCGCCCGCGTCAGGCAGCGAGCTCGCTGCTCCCCGGCGGGACGCCGGCTCTTCCCCCCGACCGATCTCAAGCGCCTCCATGAATTGGCGGACAAGCTGCTTGTGGGCAGCTTGCCGCCGTCGGCACTTGATTGCCTCAAGCGTTCGGTCGGGGAACATCCTAATAAGCTCTTGATTAACGAAGAAGAACCGGGCGTCCCTCTCGAGGAACAGTTCGGCCTCCGCCTTGGCGAGCGACAGGACTTCTTCCTCCGTCCACCTCGCGCGATGCCTCTCCGTCACGATCTCAGCGTTGGCGGCCGCAAGGTGTTGGCGGCGGCGATGGACCCCGAGACCGTTCTTCGTGGTAAAAGTGCGGTGGCACTCACTGCAAGCAAAGGGAGCTACACAAACTATCGCATTTTCGTTACGGCCGGTTGGCCGGATAGGTGCTGGGGTAGCTGGGGTGGCACCTTCAGCGGAAGGGCCACCATCTCTTGTTTCTTGTAGGCTGCCCCCAACTATAAAGGGATAATGCGAGGGGGGGCTGGTAACCCCCCCAAGCCCCTGGTGCGGTCTTCCACTCTGCGAAAATCAGCGGGCCCACGAGAAGGGGAGAAGACCGCAGGAGAGGAGAGGCTAAGAGGGCTAGGCCCATGTATTGCGCATCACTCTCCCTGTAACTATAACCCAAGGAAGGCACCTCGCAGCAGCAGCACGACTACATCAAGACCGCACTTCGAAAAGCCAAGTCCGGATGCAGCCACACCGCCGCCACTTGGCCACCTTAAGAGAGTCATAGTTACTCCCGCCGTTTACCCGCGCTTGCTTGAATTTCTTCACGTTGACATTCAGAGCACTGGGCAGAAATCACATTGCGTCAACACCCGCTAGGGCCATCGCAATGCTTTGTTTTAATTAGACAGTCGGATTCCCCCAGTCCGTGCCAGTTCTGAGTTGATCGTTGAATGGCGGCCGAAGAGAATCCGCGCACCCGCGCGCCCCCGGAGGAGCACGCTAAGGCGGACGCGGCCTCGCAGCAAGGAAGATCCGTGGGAGGCCAAGGCACGGGACCGAGCTCGGATCCTGCACGCAGGTTGAAGCACCGGGGCGCGAACGCCGCGCAGGCGCGCGCATCCTGCACCGCCGGCCAGCACGAGGCCGACCAACGGCGAGAGCAGACCACGCCCGCGCTAAACGCCCGCACTTACCGGCACCCCTACGGCACTCACCTCGCCCAGGCCCGGCACGTTAGCGCTGACCCACTTCCCGACCAAGCCCGACACGCCCCGATCCTCAGAGCCAATCCTTATCCCGAAGTTACGGATCCAATTTGCCGACTTCCCTTACCTACATTATTCTATCGACTAGAGGCTCTTCACCTTGGAGACCTGCTGCGGATATGGGTACGAACCGGCGCGACACCTCCACGTGGCCCTCTCCCGGATTTTCAAGGTCCGAGGGGAAGATCGGGACACCGCCGCAACTGCGGTGCTCTTCGCGTTCCAAACCCTATCTCCCTGCTAGAGGATTCCAGGGAACTCGAACGCTCATGCAGAAAAGAAAACTCTTCCCCGATCTCCCGACGGCGTCTCCGGGTCCTTTTGGGTTACCCCGACGAGCATCTCTAAAAGAGGGGCCCGACTTGTATCGGTTCCGCTGCCGGGTTCCGGAATAGGAACCGGATTCCCTTTCGCCCAACGGGGGCCAGCACAAAGTGCATCCTGCTATGACGGCCCCCATCAACATCGGATTTCTCCTAGGGCTTAGGATCGACTGACTCGTGTGCAACGGCTGTTCACACGAAACCCTTCTCCGCGTCAGCCCTCCAGGGCCTCGCTGGAGTATTTGCTACTACCACCAAGATCTGCACCGACGGCGGCTCCAGGCAGGCTCACGCCCAGACCCTTCTGCGCCCACCGCCGCGACCCTCCTACTCGTCAGGGCTTCGCGGCCGGCCGCAAGGACCGGCCATGACTGCCAGACTGACGGCCGAGTATAGGCACGACGCTTCAGCGCCATCCATTTTCAGGGCTAGTTGCTTCGGCAGGTGAGTTGTTACACACTCCTTAGCGGATTCCGACTTCCATGGCCACCGTCCTGCTGTCTTAAGCAACCAACGCCTTTCATGGTTTCCCATGAGCGTCGATTCGGGCGCCTTAACTCGGCGTTTGGTTCATCCCACAGCGCCAGTTCTGCTTACCAAAAGTGGCCCACTTGGCACTCCGATCCGAGTCGTTTGCTCGCGGCTTCAGCATATCAAGCAAGCCGGAGATCTCACCCATTTAAAGTTTGAGAATAGGTTGAGGTCGTTTCGGCCCCAAGGCCTCTAATCATTCGCTTTACCGGATGAGACTCGTACGAGCACCAGCTATCCTGAGGGAAACTTCGGAGGGAACCAGCTACTAGATGGTTCGATTAGTCTTTCGCCCCTATACCCAGCTCCGACGATCGATTTGCACGTCAGAATCGCTACGGACCTCCATCAGGGTTTCCCCTGACTTCGTCCTGGCCAGGCATAGTTCACCATCTTTCGGGTCCCAACGTGTACGCTCTAGGTGCGCCTCACCTCGCAATGAGGACGAGACGCCCCGGGAGTGCGGAGGCCGCCGCCCCGTGAAGGGCGGGGAAGCCCCATCCTCCCTCGGCCCGCGCAAGGCGAGACCTTCACTTTCATTACGCCTTTAGGTTTCGTACAGCCCAATGACTCGCGCACATGTTAGACTCCTTGGTCCGTGTTTCAAGACGGGTCGTGAAATTGTCCAAAGCTGAAGCGCCGCTGACGGGAGCGATTATTCCGCCCGAGAGCATCCCGAGCCAACAGCGGCGCGGGTCCGGGGCCGGGCCAGGTAGGTCCGTCATCCGGGAAGAACCGCGCGCGCTTGCCGGGAGCCCGAGCGCCCAAAGGGGCGAATCGACTCCTCCAGATATACCGCCGGGCAGCCAGCCAGGACACCGGGGCTCTGCCCAACAGACGCGAACCGAGGCCCGCGGAAGGACAGGCTGCGCACCCGGGCCGTAGGCCGGCACCCAGCGGGTCGCGACGTCCTACTAGGGGAGAAGTGCGGCCCACCGCACACCGGAACGGCCCCACCCCGCGGCGAGTGGAAAGGCAACCGGACACGACCCCGCCGCGGATTGCTCCGCGCGGGCGGCCGGCCCCATCTGCCGAGGGCGGAGGCCAGTGGCCGGATGGGCGTGAATCTCACCCGTTCGACCTTTCGGACTTCTCACGTTTACCCCAGAACGGTTTCACGTACTTTTGAACTCTCTCTTGAAAGTTCTTTTCAACTTTCCCTCACGGTACTTGTTCGCTATCGGTCTCGTGGTCATATTTAGTCTCAGATGGAGTTTACCACCCACTTGGAGCTGCACTCTCAAGCAACCCGACTCGAAGGAGAGGTCCCGCCGACGCTCGCACCGGCCGCTACGGGCCTGGCACCCTCTACGGGCCGTGGCCTCATTCAAGTTGGACTTGGGCTCGGCGCGAGGCGTCGGGGTAGTGGACCCTCCCAAACACCACATGCCACGACAGGCGGCAGCCTGCGGGGTTCGGTGCTGGACTCTTCCCTGTTCGCTCGCCGCTACTGGGGGAATCCTTGTTAGTTTCTTTTCCTCCGCTTAGTAATATGCTTAAATTCAGCGGGTAGTCTCGCCTGCTCTGAGGTCGTTGTACGAGGTGTCGCACGCCACACCGCCAGCCGGCTGTGCACGCTACCGAGTAAGTACCGGTATGCGAACCGCCAGGCGACGGGCGCGCATCGCACGTTTAAGGAGACGCGGCCGGCCCCACAGGCGGCCACGACACTCCCAGGTCTGCGAAGCGGGGCAAACGCCGCGCGCTTCAGTATACGTAGCCGACCCTCAGCCAGACGTGGCCCGGGAACGGAATCCATGGACCGCAATGTGCGTTCGAAACGTCGATGTTCATGTGTCCTGCAGTTCACATGTCGACGCGCAATTTGCTGCGTTCTTCATCGACCCACGAGCCGAGTGATCCACCGTCCTGGGTGATCTTTTCATAGTTTCCACCATCTCTTTCGAGACAGTTGCATAGGCGGGACTGAGGCGTGTGGCGGCCCTGTTCCAGCGTTCAGTGTCCAACGGCCTCACGGCCGATGGGCGTCGTACGGCTCCACACCGGAGCGGACAGGCAGTCGGGCGAAAGTCATTCAAAACCGGCGCCAGGCGCCAGGTGCCGCAGGCCAGCCGCTCCAGCGCTTCAGCGCTCGTACCACACAACATTGCCTTTAGTTTTGAGACGAACGCGTGGTTCCGCACGCGGCGCACGGCTACTGCGAGCCGTACAGGTAGCTGCGTGTTGCGCGACACGACACGCACATCGAAAGACATGCAGTCTAGTCGGTAATGATCCTTCCGCAGGTTCACCTACGGAAACCTTGTTACGACTTTTACTTCCTCTAAATGATCAAGTTTGGTCATCTTTCCGGTAGCATCGGCAACGACAGAGTCAATGCCGCGTACCAGTCCGAAGACCTCACTAAATCATTCAATCGGTAGTAGCGACGGGCGGTGTGTACAAAGGGCAGGGACGTAATCAACGCGAGCTTATGACTCGCGCTTACTGGGAATTCCTCGTTCATGGGGAACAATTGCAAGCCCCAATCCCTAGCACGAAGGAGGTTCAGCGGGTTACCCCGACCTTTCGGCCTAGGAAGACACGCTGATTCCTTCAGTGTAGCGCGCGTGCGGCCCAGAACATCTAAGGGCATCACAGACCTGTTATTGCTCAATCTCGTGCGGCTAGAAGCCGCCTGTCCCTCTAAGAAGAAAAGTAATCGCTGACAGCACGAAGGATGTCACGCGACTAGTTAGCAGGCTAGAGTCTCGTTCGTTATCGGAATTAACCAGACAAATCGCTCCACCAACTAAGAACGGCCATGCACCACCACCCACCGAATCAAGAAAGAGCTATCAATCTGTCAATCCTTCCGGTGTCCGGGCCTGGTGAGGTTTCCCGTGTTGAGTCAAATTAAGCCGCAGGCTCCACTCCTGGTGGTGCCCTTCCGTCAATTCCTTTAAGTTTCAGCTTTGCAACCATACTTCCCCCGGAACCCAAAAGCTTTGGTTTCCCGGAGGCTGCCCGCCGAGTCATCGGAGGAACTGCGGCGGATCGCTGGCTGGCATCGTTTATGGTTAGAACTAGGGCGGTATCTGATCGCCTTCGAACCTCTAACTTTCGTTCTTGATTAATGAAAACATACTTGGCAAATGCTTTCGCTTCTGTTCGTCTTGCGACGATCCAAGAATTTCACCTCTAACGTCGCAATACGAATGCCCCCGCCTGTCCCTATTAATCATTACCTCGGGTTCCGAAAACCAACAAAATAGAACCGAGGTCCTATTCCATTATTCCATGCACACAGTATTCAGGCGGGCTTGCCTGCTTTAAGCACTCTAATTTGTTCAAAGTAAACGTGCCGGCCCACCGAGACACTCAATAAAGAGCACCCTGGTAGGATTTCAACGGGGTCCGCCTCGGGACGCACGAGCACGCACGAGGCGGTCGCACGCCTTCGGCTCGCCCCACCGGCAGGACGTCCCACGATACATGCCAGTTAAACACCGACGGGCGGTGAACCAACAGCGTGGGACACAAATCCAACTACGAGCTTTTTAACCGCAACAACTTTAATATACGCTATTGGAGCTGGAATTACCGCGGCTGCTGGCACCAGACTTGCCCTCCAATAGATACTCGTTAAAGGATTTAAAGTGTACTCATTCCGATTACGGGGCCTCGGATGAGTCCCGTATCGTTATTTTTCGTCACTACCTCCCCGTGCCGGGAGTGGGTAATTTGCGCGCCTGCTGCCTTCCTTGGATGTGGTAGCCGTTTCTCAGGCTCCCTCTCCGGAATCGAACCCTGATTCCCCGTTACCCGTTACAACCATGGTAGGCGCAGAACCTACCATCGACAGTTGATAAGGCAGACATTTGAAAGATGCGTCGCCGGTACGAGGACCGTGCGATCAGCCCAAAGTTATTCAGAGTCACCAAGGCAAACGGACCGGACGAGCCGACCGATTGGTTTTGATCTAATAAAAGCGTCCCTTCCATCTCTGGTCGGGACTCTGTTTGCATGTATTAGCTCTAGAATTACCACAGTTATCCAAGTAACGTGGGTACGATCTAAGGAACCATAACTGATTTAATGAGCCATTCGCGGTTTCACCTTAATGCGGCTTGTACTGAGACATGCATGGCTTAATCTTTGAGACAAGCATATGACTACTGGCAGGATCAACCAGGGAGCTGCGTCAACTAGAGCTGAGCAGCCGGCCGCCCGGGAGTGTGTCCCGGGGGCCCGCGCGAACACGCAAGCGTCCGCTCAATTATTCTGCAAACAGGAGGAGGCTGAGCTCCCCTGCACAACACACCTCGAAACCCTCTCAGGTCCCGGCGGCGCGCAGCGCCGTCCTAAGTACTTGGTCGGGTTCGAGAGAGGCGCAATCGCCCGGAGTTAGGCGAGTAGACGCTTTAGGTGCGACCACCCGTGCTCCCAACTGAGCTTGCCGCTGCCGACAGAGGCCCGGGAGCGTGCTGTCGTGGCATTGCCGGCGGGAGACAACACGCGCCACCTACGGTGACCGGCAGCTCCAACGCCAGCGCCACAGAAGGACAAAAGCCCCACTTGGGTGCCGAAGCGAACTCTCCCAGCACAGCGCACGCGCCAACACGTCCGCACAGCTGCGATACAAACCACCTGCGAGAACCGCTGGGGCGACCGAGCAGCAGACGGCGTCGCGGCGCCGAGCGCCGGGCGGCGGCGTATCCTCAGCGCACACAGTCCTCAATCGGACCAGCACACTGCAGATGGCCACCGCGCTTCGCACCGGGCCCGCGAGGACCTGCTTTGGCCGCAAGGCGCCGCGAGCAGGGGGCGCCGGCGCGCAGCTGCGCCGCCTGCCGCGTCCGTCGGCCGGCGCGCCTGCCACTGGCCGCCCCCACCAGCCGGCTGTAGCGCGTGCGCCCACGCACCGCGCTGCCAGCACGCCGGGCGGCCCCCCCTCACCGGCCGGGGACGGTCCCACCCAGCCACCGCCGCGTATCGCCTCACACCCAGATCCCCCTTTCACGTTCGTGGGCATGGTGGGTCCCCTTTCACGTTCGTGGGCATGGTGGGTATCCCTGAAACAACCGGTTAATAGCTCGACCGATCGTCGCCAACACTGATTCACCTCTAGCGAGAACAACCGCACCACAACGGGTTACCTGTTGTTCATTTGCGTAACGTCACCAGCAAACGTAGACGTCCATCGCCATTTGCAACGAGTATTGCATGCCTGTGTCAGGTGTCACAACACACTACGTCTGCCCACATAGACGCAACAACATGTGCACGCCTCGAGAACACGTGGAAGGTAGCCCCCGTACGTATGCGGTGTCCATTGCGCGAACGACTGTCAGCCGGCCTCTGCAGGATGTCGCAGATGTGGAACGCGGTGCAACATGCTATCACGGTGTGTGAGAAGAGACGACTACGTCCGAATACACGCTCCACTACATCAACAGACTGCTCATGCTGATCGCCATCCAGGGCGTCCGTTCCTCCCACACGTCTGAATGGCGTACCACACTGCAATCCAGCTCTTATAGGGAGACGACACGTAGCTGCGTGCACAATATTTGGACTGTATGGTCTGCCGTTGCTAGGCGCAGTCGTCGTACGGTCACACATGTGCCACGATGTATCATTCAGTACATACGGACCAATGTGCAGTACAGTTTGTGGGTTTTGCGTACATCGGCGGACAGGTGACAGGCCGTACCACAACGTAGGCTGAGTACGTCGGCATGCGAAGGGCATTGAACATGCAAACTTCTCAACGACCAGCTTGCGAAGGCAGGGGGGAAGGGGGGGGGGGGCATGTACGTCCTGCTGCTATCCACATTACAGTGTATAGCAGGAGCATGTGGAAAGTCAGCAACACCTGCAAGGTGTTTAACATGACGCGATACACAGGGGACCGGGCAGTGCGAATAGCGAACTATATTGCGAGGGTTGCGGTTAGGCAACACTACACTAATTTAACGAGTTGCATAACAATTACAGAGCAGGTTCAGCGACAACGTGCGTCAGGTTAAGGCGCAATATAGGTTAGGTTAAGGCACAACATGGGTTACGTTAAAGCACAAATTAGGTTACGTTAAAGCACAAATTAGGTTACGTTAAAGCACAAATTAGGTTACGTTAAAGCACAAATTAGGTTACGTTAAAGCACAAATTAGGTTACGTTAAAGCACAAATTAGGTTACGTTAAAGCACAAATTAGGTTACGTTAAAGCACAAATTAGGTTACGTTAAAGCACAAATTAGGTTACGTTAAAGCACAAATTAGGTTACGTTAAAGCACAAATTAGGTTACGTTAAAGCACAAATTGGGTTACGTTAAGGCACAACATGGGTTACGTTAAGGCACAACATGGGTTACGTTAAGGCACAACATGGGTTACGTTAAGGCACAACATGGGTTACGTTAAGGCACAACATGGGTTACGTTAAGGCACAACATGGGTTACGTTAAGGCACAACATGGGTTACGTTAAGGCACAACATGGGTTACGTTAAGGCACAACATGGGTTACGTTAAGGCACAACATGGGTTACGTTAAGGCACAACATGGGTTACGTTGAGGCACAACATGGGTTACGTTGAGGCACAACATGGGTTACGTTGAGGCACAACATGGGTTACGTTGAGGCACAACATGGGTTACGTTAAGGCACAACATGGGTTACGTTAAGGCACAACATGGGTTACGTTGAGGCACAACATGGGTTACGTTGAGGCACAACATGGGTTACGTTGAGGCACAACATGGGTTACGTTGAGGCACAACATGGGTTACGTTGAGGCACAACATGGGTTACGTTGAGGCACAACATGGGTTACGTTGAGGCACAACATGGGTTACGTTGAGGCACAACATGGGTTACGTTGAGGCACAACATGGGTTACGTTGAGGCACAACATGGGTTACGTTGAGGCACAACATGGGTTACGTTGAGGCACAACATGGGTTACGTTGAGGCACAACATGGGTTACGTTGAGGCACAACATGGGTTACGTTGAGGCACAACATGGGTTACGTTGAGGCACAACATGGGTTACGTTGAGGCACAAATTAGGTTACGTTGAGGCACAAATTAGGTTACGTTGAGGCACAAATTAGGTTACGTTGAGGCACAAATTAGGTTAGGTTAAGGTACAATATGGGTTAGGTTAAGGTACAATATGGGTTAGGTTAAGGTACAATATGGGTTAGGTTAAGGTACAATATGGGTTAGGTTAAGGTACAATATGGGTTAGGTTAAGGCACAACATGGGTTAGGTTAAGGCACAACATGGGTTAGGTTAAGGCACAACATGGGTTAGGTTAAGGCACAACATGGGTTAGGTTAAGGCACAACATGGGTTAGGTTAAGGCACAACATGGGTTAGGTTAAGGCACAACATGGGTTAGGTTAAGGCACAACATGGGTTAGGTTAAGGCACAACATGGGTTAGGTTAAGGCACAACATAGGTTAGGTTAAGGCACAACATAGGTTAGGTTAAGGCACAACATAGGTTAGGTTAAGGCACAACATAGGTTAGGTTAAGGCACAACATAGGTTAGGTTAAGGCACAACATAGGTTAGGTTAGGGCACAACATAGGTTAGGTTAAGGCACAACATAGGTTAGGTTAAGGCACAACGTAGGTTAGGTTAAGGCACAACATAGGTTAGGTTAAGGCACAACATATGTTAGGTTAAGGCACAACATAGGTTAGGTTAAGGCACAACATAGGTTAGGTTAAGGCACAACATAGGTTAGGTTAAGGCACAACATAGGTTAGGTTAAGGCACAACATAGGTTAGGTTAAGGCACAACATAGGTTAGGTTAAGGCACAACGTAGGTTAGGTTAAGGTACAACGTAGGTTAGGTTAAGGTACAACGTAGGTTAGGTTAAGGTACAACGTAGGTTAGGTTAAGGTACAACGTAGGTTAAGGTACAACGTAGGTTAGGTTAAGGCGCAATGTAGGTTAGGTTAAGGTACGATATAGCTGAGGTTAAGGTACAATATCGCTTAGGTTAAGGTACACATTGTTGTAGGGAAAGGTGTATTTGGGGGGGGGGGCGGCAGGTTCGTTGATAGTGATTATCGTAAGTGCATGCCTGCGGGATCATCCGATTTGTCACGTCAGGATGCACTTGTGGCTCATGACAGGCGGCGCTCCGATTCCAAGGTTATGGCAGATGTGTGTCTTTCATTCCTGCCATTGTTTGTGTACTGTGACAGGAGGCAGTATTGTGATGTTGGGTGCACCCCTGTGTAGGACATGTGTGGGTGTTCGTGGCTTAACTGAGCAATGGCGGATGTCGGAAGGGTGGGATATTCTGTTTTGTGGGTGGACCTCCCGGTCTGGTTATGATAGTGTGGATTGTGTA
>NW_026047411.1:82500-85000 GCF_023864345.2 Schistocerca serialis cubense
CCACGCCGGCGCCGTCCGCTATCACTGTCGTGCTGCCCTCGTAGCACCGCTCGACATACTCGACAAAACAATCCGGCAGGCCATGCGCCTTCAGCACGGGGCGAAGGGCAGCATGATCTACCGAATCGAATGCCTTAGATACGTCGATCGATGCCACAAAGACAGAGCGGCAGGAGCGAACTGCGTCGGTGAGAGCAGTGTCCAAGATGAAGGTATTTTCCAACATCCCATCCCGAGGGATGAATGCCCGCTGACGTTCGTCCACAGCACATGCGCGCATCAGGCGTGACGCGAGAACCTTGTGAAAGGTCCGCGCCAACACCGAGCAGACCGTAATGGGGCGAAAGTCAGCGGGGGATGTTGGTGCAGCCGTCTTCGGGAGAAGGGACGTTCGCGCGCGAAGCAGGCGTTCCGGAAGGGCGCGGGCCAGAAGGAAGAGATTCATCACTTTCACCAGGACTTCGTGCGGCAGGCGCCGCAACTCCGCTGGGGTAAGGCCGTCCGGCCCGGCTGCTGATCCCCTGGGCGGCAACGCGGCGGCGACCTCCTCATGTGTGACCGGCCCCCATAGGCACTCGGGAGCGACAGGCTCCGAGTGCGGGAGGAGGCGGTCACGAATGAAGCCCGCGGTGGAGATGGGCTTCTTGGTGAAGAGGTCCGCCCAGAAGTCCAGCAGACCAGGGATGGCAGGTGGCGGCTGGAGCAGGGTGCCATCCAAGAGGCCGCGCACGCAACGTGCACGCGACCGTCGGAAGGCATCCTGCGTTCTCGCGTACTCCCAGCGGCGCCGCTTGCGCTTCTGCGTCGGCGGCGCGGCAGGCGGCCGCTTCGATGGTTGGCGCGGCCGCTGTGTCCTGGTGATCGATCTCTCCCCTCTGGACCCGACCGACGCAAGGGCATCCGGGAGCATGCCCAGGATGACATCGGGCGGCGTGCCCCGCCCCAGACCTATGACACGATCCAGGGCAGAGAAACGCTGGGCGGAAGCGGGTAGCCCCGCCAGATGATCCCAGATGGCGGCGTCAGTCGGCCCCTCCGGCGGCGGCCCGGTGGTGTCGGCCGCGAAGTCCTCGGCTGCGTCGACGGGCGGCGCAGCGGCCTCGCCCGCGTCAGGCAGCGGGCTCGCTGCTCCCCGGCGGGACGCCGGCTCTTCCCCCCGACCGATCTCAAGCGCCTCCATGAATTGGCGGACAAGCTGCTTGTGGGCAGCTTGCCGCCGTCGGCACTTGATTGCCTCAAGCGTTCGGTCGGGGAACATCCTGATGAGCTCTTGATTTACAAAGAAGAACCGGGCGTCCCTCTCGAGGAACAGTTCGGCCTCCGCCTTGGCGAGCGACAGGACTTCTTCCTCCGTCCACCTCGCGCGATGCCTCTCCGTGACGATCTCCGCGTTGGCGGCCGCAAGGTGTTGGCGGCGGCGATGGACCCCGAGACCGTTCTTGGTGGTGAAGCTGCGGTGGCACTCACTACAGGCGTATACAGCTGCAAAAGTTACAAGATTTTCGGCACGGCCGGTTGGCCGGCTAGGTGCTGGGGGAGTTGGGGTGGCACCTTCAGCGGAAGGGCCACCACTTTTTCTCTGAATACTGCCCCCAACTAAAAAAAGGGATAGTGCGAGGGGGGGCTGGTAACCCCCCCAAGCCCCTGGTGCGGTCTTCCACTCTGCGAAAATCAGCGGGCCCACGAGAAGGGGAGAAGACCGCAGGAGAGGAGAGGCTAAGAGGGCTAGGCCCATGTATTGCGCATCACTCTCCCTGTAACCATAACCCAAGGAAGGCACCTCGCAGCAGCAGCACGACTACATCAAGACCGCACTTAAGAGAGTCATAGTTACTCCCGCCGTTTACCCGCGCTTGCTTGAATTTCTTCACGTTGACATTCAGAGCACTGGGCAGAAATCACATTGCGTCAACACCCGCTAGGGCCATCGCAATGCTTTGTTTTAATTAGACAGTCGGATTCCCCCAGTCCGTGCCAGTTCTGAGTTGATCGTTGAATGGCGGCCGAAGAGAATCCGCGCACCCGCGCGCCCCCGGAGGAGCACGCTAAGGCGGACGCGGCCTCGCAGCAAGGAAGATCCGTGGGAGGCCAAGGCACGGGACCGAGCTCGGATCCTGCACGCAGGTTGAAGCACCGGGGCGCGAACGCCGCGCAGGCGCGCGCATCCTGCACCGCCGGCCAGCACGAGGCCGACCAACGGCGAGAGCAGACCACGCCCGCGCTAAACGCCCGCACTTACCGGCACCCCTACGGCACTCACCTCGCCCAGGCCCGGCACGTTAGCGCTGACCCACTTCCCGACCAAGCCCGACACGCCCCGATCCTCAGAGCCAATCCTTATCCCGAAGTTACGGATCCAATTTGCCGACTTCCCTTACCTACATTATTCTATCGACTAGAGGCTCTTCACCTTGGAGACCTGCTGCGGATATGGGTACGAACCGGCGCGACACCTCCACGTGGCCCTCTCCCGGATTTTCAAGGTCCGAGGGGAAGATCG
>NW_026047411.1:90000-95000 GCF_023864345.2 Schistocerca serialis cubense
AATCGCCCGGAGTTAGGCGAGTAGACGCTTTAGGTGCGACCACCCGTGCTCCCAACTGAGCTTGCCGCTGCCGACAGAGGCCCGGGAGCGTGCTGTCGTGGCATTGCCGGCGGGAGACAACACGCGCCACCTACGGTGACCGGCAGCTCCAACGCCAGCGCCACAGAAGGACAAAAGCCCCACTTGGGTGCCGAAGCGAACTCTCCCAGCACAGCGCACGCGCCAACACGTCCGCACAGCTGCGATACAAACCACCTGCGAGAACCGCTGGGGCGACCGAGCAGCAGACGGCGTCGCGGCGCCGAGCGCCGGGCGGCGGCGCATCCTCAGCGCACACAGTCCTCAATCGGACCAGCACACTGCAGATGGCCACCGCGCTTCGCACCGGGCCCGCGAGGACCTGCTTTGGCCGCAAGGCGCCGCGAGCAGGGGGCGCCGGCGCGCAGCTGCGCCGCCTGCCGCGTCCGTCGGCCGGCGCGCCTGCCACTGGCCGCCCCCACCAGCCGGCTGTAGCGCGTGCGCCCACGCACCGCGCTGCCAGCACGCCGGGCGGCCCCCCCTCACCGGCCGGGGACGGTCCCACCCAGCCACCGCCGCGTATCGCCTCACACCCAGATCCCCCTTTCACGTTCGTGGGCATGGTGGGTCCCCTTTCACGTTCGTGGGCATGGTGGGTATCCCTGAAACAACCGGTTAATAGCTCGACCGATCGTCGCCAACACTGATTCACCTCTAGCGAGAACAACCGCACCACAACGGGTTACCTGTTGTTCATTTGCGTAACGTCACCAGCAAACGTAGACGTCCATCGCCATTTGCAACGAGTATTGCATGCCTGTGTCAGGTGTCACAACACACTACGTCTGCCCACATAGACGCAACAACATGTGCACGCCTCGAGAACACGTGGAAGGTAGCCCCCGTACGTATGCGGTGTCCATTGCGCGAACGACTTTCAGCCGGCCTCTGCAGGATGTCGCAGATGTGGAACGCGGTGCAACATGCTATCACGGTGTGTGAGAAGAGACGACTACGTCCGAATACACGCTCCACTACATCAACAGACTGCTCATGCTGATCGCCATCCAGGGCGTCCGTTCCTCCCACACGTCTGAATGGCGTACCACACTGCAATCCAGCTCTTATAGGGAGACGACACGTAGCTGCGTGCACAATATTTGGACTGTATGGTCTGCCGTTGCTAGGCGCAGTCGTCGTACGGTCACACATGTGCCACGATGTATCATTCAGTACATACGGACCAATGTGCAGTACAGTTTGTGGGTTTTGCGTACATCGGCGGACAGGTGACAGGCCGTACCACAACGTAGGCTGAGTACGTCGGCATGCGAAGGGCATTGAACATGCAAACTTCTCAACGACCAGCTTGCGAAGGCAGGGGGGAAGGGGGGGGGGGCATGTACGTCCTGCTGCTATCCACATTACAGTGTATAGCAGGAGCATGTGGAAAGTCAGCAACACCTGCAAGGTGTTTAACATGACGCGATACACAGGGGACCGGGCAGTGCGAATAGCGAACTATATTGCGAGGGTTGCGGTTAGGCAACACTACACTAATTTAACGAGTTGCATAACAATTACAGAGCAGGTTCAGCGACAACGTGCGTCAGGTTAAGGCGCAATATAGGTTAGGTTAAGGCACAACATGGGTTACGTTAAAGCACAAATTAGGTTACGTTAAAGCACAAATTAGGTTACGTTAAAGCACAAATTAGGTTACGTTAAAGCACAAATTAGGTTACGTTAAAGCACAAATTAGGTTACGTTAAAGCACAAATTAGGTTACGTTAAAGCACAAATTAGGTTACGTTAAAGCACAAATTAGGTTACGTTAAAGCACAAATTAGGTTACGTTAAAGCACAAATTAGGTTACGTTAAAGCACAAATTAGGTTACGTTAAAGCACAAATTAGGTTACGTTAAAGCACAAATTGGGTTACGTTAAGGCACAACATGGGTTACGTTAAGGCACAACATGGGTTACGTTAAGGCACAACATGGGTTACGTTAAGGCACAACATGGGTTACGTTAAGGCACAACATGGGTTACGTTAAGGCACAACATGGGTTACGTTAAGGCACAACATGGGTTACGTTAAGGCACAACATGGGTTACGTTAAGGCACAACATGGGTTACGTTGAGGCACAACATGGGTTACGTTGAGGCACAACATGGGTTACGTTGAGGCACAACATGG
This sequence comes from Schistocerca serialis cubense, assembly GCF_023864345.2. Taxonomy (NCBI): domain Eukaryota; kingdom Metazoa; phylum Arthropoda; class Insecta; order Orthoptera; family Acrididae; genus Schistocerca; species Schistocerca serialis. The sequence continues at coordinate 92,221 of NW_026047411.1, forward strand.
GTTACGTTGAGGCACAACATGGGTTACGTTAAGGCACAACATGGGTTACGTTAAGGCACAACATGGGTTACGTTGAGGCACAACATGGGTTACGTTGAGGCACAACATGGGTTACGTTGAGGCACAACATGGGTTACGTTGAGGCACAACATGGGTTACGTTGAGGCACAACATGGGTTACGTTGAGGCACAACATTGGTTACGTTGAGGCACAACATGGGTTACGTTGAGGCACAACATGGGTTACGTTGAGGCACAACATGGGTTACGTTGAGGCACAACATGGGTTACGTTGAGGCACAACATGGGTTACGTTGAGGCACAACATGGGTTACGTTGAGGCACAACATGGGTTACGTTGAGGCACAACATGGGTTACGTTGAGGCACAACATGGGTTACGTTGAGGCACAACATGGGTTACGTTGAGGCACAAATTAGGTTACGTTGAGGCACAAATTAGGTTACGTTGAGGCACAAATTAGGTTACGTTGAGGCACAAATTAGGTTAGGTTAAGGTACAATATGGGTTAGGTTAAGGTACAATATGGGTTAGGTTAAGGTACAATATGGGTTAGGTTAAGGTACAATATGGGTTAGGTTAAGGTACAATATGGGTTAGGTTAAGGCACAACATGGGTTAGGTTAAGGCACAACATGGGTTAGGTTAAGGCACAACATGGGTTAGGTTAAGGCACAACATGGGTTAGGTTAAGGCACAACATGGGTTAGGTTAAGGCACAACATGGGTTAGGTTAAGGCACAACATGGGTTAGGTTAAGGCACAACATGGGTTAGGTTAAGGCACAACATAGGTTAGGTTAAGGCACAACATAGGTTAGGTTAAGGCACAACATAGGTTAGGTTAAGGCACAACATAGGTTAGGTTAAGGCACAACATAGGTTAGGTTAAGGCACAACATAGGTTAGGTTAGGGCACAACATAGGTTAGGTTAAGGCACAACATAGGTTAGGTTAAGGCACAACGTAGGTTAGGTTAAGGCACAACATAGGTTAGGTTAAGGCACAACATATGTTAGGTTAAGGCACAACATAGGTTAGGTTAAGGCACAACATAGGTTAGGTTAAGGCACAACATAGGTTAGGTTAAGGCACAACATAGGTTAGGTTAAGGCACAACATAGGTTAGGTTAAGGCACAACATAGGTTAGGTTAAGGCACAACATAGGTTAGGTTAAGGCACAACGTAGGTTAGGTTAAGGCACAACGTAGGTTAGGTTAAGGTACAACGTAGGTTAGGTTAAGGTACAACGTAGGTTAGGTTAAGGTACAACGTAGGTTAAGGTACAACGTAGGTTAGGTTAAGGCGCAATGTAGGTTAGGTTAAGGTACGATATAGCTGAGGTTAAGGTACAATATCGCTTAGGTTAAGGTACACATTGTTGTAGGGAAAGGTGTATTTGGGGGGGGGGGGCGGCAGGTTCGTTGATAGTGATTATCGTAAGTGCATGCCTGCGGGATCATCCGATTTGTCACGTCAGGATGCACTTGTGGCTCATGACAGGCGGCGCTCCGATTCCAAGGTTATGGCAGATGTGTGTCTTTCATTCCTGCCATTGTTTGTGTACTGTGACAGGAGGCAGTATTGTGATGTTGGGTGCACCCCTGTGTAGGACATGTGTGGGTGTTCGTGGCTTAACTGAGCAATGGCGGATGTCGGAAGGGTGGGATATTCTGTTTTGTGGGTGGACCTCCCGGTCTGGTTATGATAGTGTGGATTGTGTAATGTGGCGGAGAGGATGCACCGGATGTTCTTCCATGCTGGTGGTTAGATATTGTGTGTGTGCCTGTTAGAGGCAGAGAGTAGTGTGTGATAGTGTCTGGCTGACGTGTGGTTCTCATTGTGTGCAGAGTCTTTCAGCATGTATAGGGACGGTTGTATATATTATCTGTATTCTGATGGCTCTGCATCTATTACTAATCAGTGCCGTGTATACGGTTACTCTGGTTCCAGTCGAAACTGTTCTATCTCTGTACATTAGTGACACTGCGGCTCCACTATGTTGCTGCCCCTGTCGGCCGTTTCCCCCAGTGTATGGCTAGTGATTATCAGCAATCAGTCTATTAGTCAATACCGGTAGTGTGACGACTTCAAATGTCCGGGATGGGGGAAGCTAAACCCTTCCCGTGGGTCAGGGCCTAGAAAGACTCTTCCCACGCAGGAGGCTCGGACTGTCGTTACTCTTCCGAGAAATATATTTGCCCAGCGTTTTTTGTGACTGCGAGTGCGACGCCCACGGGTACCGACATGGATGGGGCGCTTCCTAGCTGATCGCTCGGCATGGGAATCAGTACAGTGAGCAATGCGATCGCGTCTGTAGCTTGTACGTGGTACAGCTCGCAGCTCATGTATAGGGACAGCGGGAATGTCGCATATTGGACATAACTCTTCATGAAACGCAAGTTATAGGTGTGGATTGCACATTACGAGTGCAGGAAACTTCCGCCGTTCATCCGCTGGCGTTGCGAGTTTGGCCGTTGGGGTGGGGCACGAGCGGGTGCGGGTGGTGTGATTGCCGGTCCACGACGTCGTGCGGCAGAGGCACTGGCGTTTGGGTGCTGTGGTCGACAGAGGCTGCATGCTTTGTGGGTGGCGTCGAAAGATGGGCACTGTGGGCCCATCGATGTCTTAGTCGGCTTGGCGTCCCATAGATGGCGGTATCGTCGTTGCAGGAGCTCATGCTGAGGGAGACCTACAGATGGCGGTATGTTTTGTGGTGCGCTCGACATGGCGGACCTAGTGTTGTCAGATTCGCATAG
>NW_026047411.1:100000-102500 GCF_023864345.2 Schistocerca serialis cubense
GCGGCGGCCCGGTGGTGTCGGCCGCGAAGTCCTCGGCTGCGTCGACGGGCGGCGCAGCGGCCTCGCCCGCGTCAGGCGGCGGGCTCGCTGCTCCCCGGCGGGACGCCGGCTCTTCCCCCCGACCGATCTCAAGCGCCTCCATGAACTGGCGGACAAGCTGCTTGTGGGCAGCTTGCCGCCGTCGGCACTTGATTGCCTCAAGCGTTCGGTCGGGGAACATCCTGATGAGCTCTTGATTAACAAAGAAGAACCGGGCGTCCCTCTCAAGGAACAATTCGGCTTCCGCCTTGGCGAGCGACAGGACTTCTTCCTCCGTCCACCTCGCGCGATGCCTCTCCGTCACGATCTCCGCGTTGGCGGCCGCAAGATGTTGGCGGCGGCGATGGACCCCGAGACCATTCTTGGTGGTGAAGCTGCGGTGGCACTCACTACAGGCGTATACAGCTGCAAAAGGTACAAGATTTTCGGCACGGCCGGTTGGCCGGCTAGGTGCTGGGGGAGTTGGGGTGGCACCTTCAGCGGAAGGGCCACCACTTATTCTTTGATTACTGCCCCCAACTAACAAAGGGATAGTGCGAGGGGGGGCTGGTAACCCCCCCAAGCCCCTGGTGCGGTCTTCCACTCAGCGAAAATCAGCGGGCCCACGAGAAGGGGAGAAGACCGCAGGAGAGGAGAGGCTAAGAGGGCTAGGCCCATGTATTGCGCATCACTCTCCCTGTAACTATAACCCAAGGAAGGTACCTCGCAGCAGCAGCACGACTACATCAAGACCGCACTTCGAAAAGCCAAGTCCGGATGCAGCCACACCGCCGCCACTTGGCCACCTTAAGAGAGTCATAGTTACTCCCGCCGTTTACCCGCGCTTGCTTGAATTTCTTCACGTTGACATTCAGAGCACTGGGCAGAAATCACATTGCGTCAACACCCGCTAGGGCCATCGCAATGCTTTGTTTTAATTAGACAGTCGGATTCCCCCAGTCCGTGCCAGTTCTGAGTTGATCGTTGAATGGCGGCCGAAGAGAATCCGCGCACCCGCGCGCCCCCGGAGGAGCACGCTAAGGCGGACGCGGCCTCGCAGCAAGGAAGATCCGTGGGAGGCCAAGGCACGGGACCGAGCTCGGATCCTGCACGCAGGTTGAAGCACCGGGGCGCGAACGCCGCGCAGGCGCGCGCATCCTGCACCGCCGGCCAGCACGAGGCCGACCAACGGCGAGAGCAGACCACGCCCGCGCTAAACGCCCGCACTTACCGGCACCCCTACGGCACTCACCTCGCCCAGGCCCGGCACGTTAGCGCTGACCCACTTCCCGACCAAGCCCGACACGCCCCGATCCTCAGAGCCAATCCTTATCCCGAAGTTACGGATCCAATTTGCCGACTTCCCTTACCTACATTATTCTATCGACTAGAGGCTCTTCACCTTGGAGACCTGCTGCGGATATGGGTACGAACCGGCGCGACACCTCCACGTGGCCCTCTCCCGGATTTTCAAGGTCCGAGGGGAAGATCGGGACACCGCCGCAACTGCGGTGCTCTTCGCGTTCCAAACCCTATCTCCCTGCTAGAGGATTCCAGGGAACTCGAACGCTCATGCAGAAAAGAAAACTCTTCCCCGATCTCCCGACGGCGTCTCCGGGTCCTTTTGGGTTACCCCGACGAGCATCTCTAAAAGAGGGGCCCGACTTGTATCGGTTCCGCTGCCGGGTTCCGGAATAGGAACCGGATTCCCTTTCGCCCAACGGGGGCCAGCACAAAGTGCATCATGCTATGACGGCCCCCATCAACATCGGATTTCTCCTAGGGCTTAGGATCGACTGACTCGTGTGCAACGGCTGTTCACACGAAACCCTTCTCCGCGTCAGCCCTCCAGGGCCTCGCTGGAGTATTTGCTACTACCACCAAGATCTGCACCGACGGCGGCTCCAGGCAGGCTCACGCCCAGACCCTTCTGCGCCCACCGCCGCGACCCTCCTACTCGTCAGGGCTTCGCGGCCGGCCGCAAGGACCGGCCATGACTGCCAGACTGACGGCCGAGTATAGGCACGACGCTTCAGCGCCATCCATTTTCAGGGCTAGTTGCTTCGGCAGGTGAGTTGTTACACACTCCTTAGCGGATTCCGACTTCCATGGCCACCGTCCTGCTGTCTTAAGCAACCAACGCCTTTCATGGTTTCCCATGAGCGTCGATTCGGGCGCCTTAACTCGGCGTTTGGTTCATCCCACAGCGCCAGTTCTGCTTACCAAAAGTGGCCCACTTGGCACTCCGATCCGAGTCGTTTGCTCGCGGCTTCAGCATATCAAGCAAGCCGGAGATCTCACCCATTTAAAGTTTGAGAATAGGTTGAGGTCGTTTCGGCCCCAAGGCCTCTAATCATTCGCTTTACCGGATGAGACTCGTACGAGCACCAGCTATCCTGAGGGAAACTTCGGAGGGAACCAGCTACTAGATGGTTCGATTAGTCTTTCGCCCCTATACCCAGCTCCGACGATCGATTTGCAC
>NW_026047411.1:105000-110000 GCF_023864345.2 Schistocerca serialis cubense
GGCCTGGTGAGGTTTCCCGTGTTGAGTCAAATTAAGCCGCAGGCTCCACTCCTGGTGGTGCCCTTCCGTCAATTCCTTTAAGTTTCAGCTTTGCAACCATACTTCCCCCGGAACCCAAAAGCTTTGGTTTCCCGGAGGCTGCCCGCCGAGTCATCGGAGGAACTGCGGCGGATCGCTGGCTGGCATCGTTTATGGTTAGAACTAGGGCGGTATCTGATCGCCTTCGAACCTCTAACTTTCGTTCTTGATTAATGAAAACATACTTGGCAAATGCTTTCGCTTCTGTTCGTCTTGCGACGATCCAAGAATTTCACCTCTAACGTCGCAATACGAATGCCCCCGCCTGTCCCTATTAATCATTACCTCGGGTTCCGAAAACCAACAAAATAGAACCGAGGTCCTATTCCATTATTCCATGCACACAGTATTCAGGCGGGCTTGCCTGCTTTAAGCACTCTAATTTGTTCAAAGTAAACGTGCCGGCCCACCGAGACACTCAATAAAGAGCACCCTGGTAGGATTTCAACGGGGTCCGCCTCGGGACGCACGAGCACGCACGAGGCGGTCGCACGCCTTCGGCTCGCCCCACCGGCAGGACGTCCCACGATACATGCCAGTTAAACACCGACGGGCGGTGAACCAACAGCGTGGGACACAAATCCAACTACGAGCTTTTTAACCGCAACAACTTTAATATACGCTATTGGAGCTGGAATTACCGCGGCTGCTGGCACCAGACTTGCCCTCCAATAGATACTCGTTAAAGGATTTAAAGTGTACTCATTCCGATTACGGGGCCTCGGATGAGTCCCGTATCGTTATTTTTCGTCACTACCTCCCCGTGCCGGGAGTGGGTAATTTGCGCGCCTGCTGCCTTCCTTGGATGTGGTAGCCGTTTCTCAGGCTCCCTCTCCGGAATCGAACCCTGATTCCCCGTTACCCGTTACAACCATGGTAGGCGCAGAACCTACCATCGACAGTTGATAAGGCAGACATTTGAAAGATGCGTCGCCGGTACGAGGACCGTGCGATCAGCCCAAAGTTATTCAGAGTCACCAAGGCAAACGGACCGGACGAGCCGACCGATTGGTTTTGATCTAATAAAAGCGTCCCTTCCATCTCTGGTCGGGACTCTGTTTGCATGTATTAGCTCTAGAATTACCACAGTTATCCAAGTAACGTGGGTACGATCTAAGGAACCATAACTGATTTAATGAGCCATTCGCGGTTTCACCTTAATGCGGCTTGTACTGAGACATGCATGGCTTAATCTTTGAGACAAGCATATGACTACTGGCAGGATCAACCAGGGAGCTGCGTCAACTAGAGCTGAGCAGCCGGCCGCCCGGGAGTGTGTCCCGGGGGCCCGCGCGAACACGCAAGCGTCCGCTCAATTATTCTGCAAACAGGAGGAGGCTGAGCTCCCCTGCACAACACACCTCGAAACCCTCTCAGGTCCCGGCGGCGCGCAGCGCCGTCCTAAGTACTTGGTCGGGTTCGAGAGAGGCGCAATCGCCCGGAGTTAGGCGAGTAGACGCTTTAGGTGCGACCACCCGTGCTCCCAACTGAGCTTGCCGCTGCCGACAGAGGCCCGGGAGCGTGCTGTCGTGGCATTGCCGGCGGGAGACAACACGCGCCACCTACGGTGACCGGCAGCTCCAACGCCAGCGCCACAGAAGGACAAAAGCCCCACTTGGGTGCCGAAGCGAACTCTCCCAGCACAGCGCACGCGCCAACACGTCCGCACAGCTGCGATACAAACCACCTGCGAGAACCGCTGGGGCGACCGAGCAGCAGACGGCGTCGCGGCGCCGAGCGCCGGGCGGCGGCGCATCCTCAGCGCACACAGTCCTCAATCGGACCAGCACACTGCAGATGGCCACCGCGCTTCGCACCGGGCCCGCGAGGACCTGCTTTGGCCGCAAGGCGCCGCGAGCAGGGGGCGCCGGCGCGCAGCTGCGCCGCCTGCCGCGTCCGTCGGCCGGCGCGCCTGCCACTGGCCGCCCCCACCAGCCGGCTGTAGCGCGTGCGCCCACGCACCGCGCTGCCAGCACGCCGGGCGGCCCCCCCTCACCGGCCGGGGACGGTCCCACCCAGCCACCGCCGCGTATCGCCTCACACCCAGATCCCCTTTCACGTTCGTGGGCATGGTGGGTCCCCTTTCACGTTCGTGGGCATGGTGGGTATCCCTGAAACAACCGGTTAATAGCTCGACCGATCGTCGCCAACACTGATTCACCTCTAGCGAGAACAACCGCACCACAACGGGTTACCTGTTGTTCATTTGCGTAACGTCACCAGCAAACGTAGACGTCCATCGCCATTTGCAACGAGTATTGCATGCCTGTGTCAGGTGTCACAACACACTACGTCTGCCCACATAGACGCAACAACATGTGCACGCCTCGAGAACACGTGGAAGGTAGCCCCCGTACGTATGCGGTGTCCATTGCGCGAACGACTGTCAGCCGGCCTCTGCAGGATGTCGCAGATGTGGAACGCGGTGCAACATGCTATCACGGTGTGTGAGAAGAGACGACTACGTCCGAATACACGCTCCACTACATCAACAGACTGCTCATGCTGATCGCCATCCAGGGCGTCCGTTCCTCCCACACGTCTGAATGGCGTACCACACTGCAATCCAGCTCTTATAGGGAGACGACACGTAGCTGCGTGCACAATATTTGGACTGTATGGTCTGCCGTTGCTAGGCGCAGTCGTCGTACGGTCACACATGTGCCACGATGTATCATTCAGTACATACGGACCAATGTGCAGTACAGTTTGTGGGTTTTGCGTACATCGGCGGACAGGTGACAGGCCGTACCACAACGTAGGCTGAGTACGTCGGCATGCGAAGGGCATTGAACATGCAAACTTCTCAACGACCAGCTTGCGAAGGCAGGGGGGAAGGGGGGGGGGGGCATGTACGTCCTGCTGCTATCCACATTACAGTGTATAGCAGGAGCATGTGGAAAGTCAGCAACACCTGCAAGGTGTTTAACATGACGCGATACACAGGGGACCGGGCAGTGCGAATAGCGAACTATATTGCGAGGGTTGCGGTTAGGCAACACTACACTAATTTAACGAGTTGCATAACAATTACAGAGCAGGTTCAGCGACAACGTGCGTCAGGTTAAGGCGCAATATAGGTTAGGTTAAGGCACAACATGGGTTACGTTAAAGCACAAATTAGGTTACGTTAAAGCACAAATTAGGTTACGTTAAAGCACAAATTAGGTTACGTTAAAGCACAAATTAGGTTACGTTAAAGCACAAATTAGGTTACGTTAAAGCACAAATTAGGTTACGTTAAAGCACAAATTAGGTTACGTTAAAGCACAAATTAGGTTACGTTAAAGCACAAATTAGGTTACGTTAAAGCACAAATTAGGTTACGTTAAAGCACAAATTAGGTTACGTTAAAGCACAAATTAGGTTACGTTAAGGCACAACATGGGTTACGTTAAGGCACAACATGGGTTACGTTAAGGCACAACATGGGTTACGTTAAGGCACAACTTGGGTTACGTTAAGGCACAACATGGGTTACGTTAAGGCACAACATGGGTTACGTTAAGGCACAACATGGGTTACGTTAAGGCACAACATGGGTTACGTTAAGGCACAACATGGGTTACGTTAAGGCACAACATGGGTTACGTTGAGGCACAACATGGGTTACGTTGAGGCACAACATGGGTTACGTTGAGGCACAACATGGGTTACGTTGAGGCACAACATGGGTTACGTTAAGGCACAACATGGGTTACGTTAAGGCACAACATGGGTTACGTTGAGGCACAACATGGGTTACGTTGAGGCACAACATGGGTTACGTTGAGGCACAACATGGGTTACGTTGAGGCACAACATGGGTTACGTTGAGGCACAACATGGGTTACGTTGAGGCACAACATGGGTTACGTTGAGGCACAACATGGGTTACGTTGAGGCACAACATGGGTTACGTTGAGGCACAACATGGGTTACGTTGAGGCACAACATGGGTTACGTTGAGGCACAACATGGGTTACGTTGAGGCACAACATGGGTTACGTTGAGGCACAACATGGGTTACGTTGAGGCACAACATGGGTTACGTTGAGGCACAACATGGGTTACGTTGAGGCACAACATGGGTTACGTTGAGGCACAACATGGGTTACGTTGAGGCACAAATTAGGTTACGTTGAGGCACAAATTAGGTTACGTTGAGGCACAAATTAGGTTACGTTGAGGCACAAATTAGGTTAGGTTAAGGTACAATATGGGTTAGGTTAAGGTACAATATGGGTTAGGTTAAGGTACAATATGGGTTAGGTTAAGGTACAATATGGGTTAGGTTAAGGTACAATATGGGTTAGGTTAAGGCACAACATGGGTTAGGTTAAGGCACAACATGGGTTAGGTTAAGGCACAACATGGGTTAGGTTAAGGCACAACATGGGTTAGGTTAAGGCACAACATGGGTTAGGTTAAGGCACAACATGGGTTAGGTTAAGGCACAACATGGGTTAGGTTAAGGCACAACATGGGTTAGGTTAAGGCACAACATAGGTTAGGTTAAGGCACAACATAGGTTAGGTTAAGGCACAACATAGGTTAGGTTAAGGCACAACATAGGTTAGGTTAAGGCACAACATAGGTTAGGTTAAGGCACAACATAGGTTAGGTTAGGGCACAACATAGGTTAGGTTAAGGCACAACATAGGTTAGGTTAAGGCACAACGTAGGTTAGGTTAAGGCACAACATAGGTTAGGTTAAGGCACAACATATGTTAGGTTAAGGCACAACATAGGTTAGGTTAAGGCACAACATAGGTTAGGTTAAGGCACAACATAGGTTAGGTTAAGGCACAACATAGGTTAGGTTAAGGCACAACATAGGTTAGGTTAAGGCACAACATAGGTTAGGTTAAGGCACAACATAGGTTAGGTTAAGGCACAACATAGGTTAGGTTAAGGCACAACGTAGGTTAGGTTAAGGTACA
>NW_026047411.1:115000-117500 GCF_023864345.2 Schistocerca serialis cubense
CTGGGAGAAGTACGTTGGTGAGGGCGTAGAGGCGCTGTTGCGGCTTAAGCGGAGCTCGGGAGATGACGTCCAGCTGCTCCACCAGGTGACGTCGTGGGTTGAACACGCAGCGACCCGCGGTGGAGAATTGCAGTCCCAGATACCGGAAGGTTTCACCCACACGTAGGGCGGGCATGGTGGCGTTGCCCGCTTTGAAGGTAACGTCGGCGTCGACCTTCACCTTCTTGTCACGCCCAGACGCGACTAAAGCGAGGGTGAAACACTTCCGGGCGTTGATCTGCAGCCCCAGATGGCCGAGGGCTGCGACGGCTGCGTCGATGAGGGACTGCAATCCCCTCGCGGTCGATGCAAAAAGCAGGACGTCATCTGCGAAGGCCGCAGCGTTGACTCTGCGGCCGAGGATCCGAGCTCCGATGTGGGAGGGAAGTTGACTCAAAACATAGTCCACCGCAAAATTGAAAAGGAGGGGGGAGAGGGGGTCACCCTGACGCACACCCCTTGCCGGCTGCAGGGGCACGCCCACGTCGGCGCCGCCCGCTATCACTGTCGTGCTACCCTCGTAACACCTTTCGACGTACTCAATAAAGCAATCCGGCAGGCCATGAGCCCTCAGCACGGGGCGGAGGGCAGCATGGTCCACCGAATCGAACGCTTTAGAGACGTCGATCGATGCCACAAAAACAGAGCGACAGGAGCGGACTGCGTCGGTGAGAGCAGTGTCCAAGATGAAGGTGTTTTCCAACATCCCATCCCGGGGGATGAATGCCCGCTGACGTTCGTCCACAGCACATGCACGCATCAGGCGTGACGCGAGAACCTTGTGAAAGGTCCGCGCCAACACCGAGCAGACCGTAATGGGGCGAAAGTCAGCGGGGGATGTTGGTGCAGCCGTTTTGGGGAGAAGTGACGTCCGGGCGCGAAGCAGACGCTCGGGGAGGGCGCGGGCCAGGAGGAAGAGGTTCAAGAGTTTCACCAGGACTTCATGCGGCAGGCGCCGCAGCTCCGCTGGAGTCAGGCCGTCCGGCCCGGCCGCCGATCCCCTGGGCGGCAAGGCAGCAGCGACCTCCTCACGTGTGACCGGCCCCCATAGGCACTCAGGAGCGACAGGCTCCGAGTGCGGGAGAAGGCGGTCACGGATGAAGCCAGCGGTGGAGATCGGCTTCTTCGTGAAGAGGTCCGCCCAGAAGTCCAGCAGACCGGGGATGTCGGGTGGCGGCTGCAGCAGGGTGCCGTCCAGCAAGCCGCGCACGCAACGTGCACGCGACCTGCGGAAGGCGTCCTGTGTCCGCGCGAACTCCCAGCGGCGCCGCTTGCGCTTCTGCAGCGGCGGGGCGGCAGGCGGCCGCTTGGATGATTGGCGCGGCCGCTGTGCCCTGGTGATCGACCTCTCCCCCCTGGACCCGACCGACGCAAGGGCATCCGGGAGCATGCCCAGGATGACATCGGGCGGCGTGCCCCGCCCCAGACCAATGACTCGATCCAGAGCAGAGAAACGCTGGGCGGAAGCAGGTAGCCCCGCCAGATGCTCCCAGATGGCGGCGTCAGTCGGCCCCTCCGGCGGCGGCCCGGTGGTGTCGGCCGCGAAGTCCTCGGCTGCGTCGACGGGCGGCGCAGCGGCCTCGCCCGCGTCAGGCAGCGAGCTCGCTGCTCCCCGGCGGGACGCCGGCTCTTCCCCCCGACCGATCTCAAGCGCCTCCATGAACTGGCGGACAAGCTGCTTGTGGGCAGCTTGCCGCCGTCGGCACTTGATTGCCTCAAGCGTTCGGTCGGGGAACATCCTAATAAGCTCTTGATTAACGAAGAAGAACCGGGCGTCCCTCTCAAGGAACAGTTCGGCCTCTGCCTTGGCGAGCGACAGGACTTCTTCCTCCGTCCACCTCGCGCGATGCCTCTCCGTCACGATCTCAGCGTTGGCGGCCGCAAGGTGTTGGCGGCGGCGATGGACCCCGAGACCGTTTTTCGTGGTAAAAGTGCGGTGGCACTCACTGCAAGCAAAGGGAGCTACACAAACTATCGCATTTTCGATACGGCCGGTTGGCCGGATAGGTGCTGGGGTAGCTGGGGTGGCACCTTCAGCGGAAGGGCCACCATCTCTTGTTTCTTGTAGGCTGCCCCCAACTATAAAGGGATAATGCGAGGGGGGGCTGGTAACCCCCCCAAGCCCCTGGTGCGGTCTTCCACTCTGCGAAAATCAGCGGGCCCACGAGAAGGGGAGAAGACCGCAGGAGAGGAGAGGCTAAGAGGGCTAGGCCCATGTATTGCGCATCACTCTCCCTGTAACTATAACCCAAGGAAGGCACCTCGCAGCAGCAGCACGACTACATCAAGACCGCACTTCGAAAAGCCAAGTCCGGATGCAGCCACACCGCCGCCACTTGGCCACCTTAAGAGAGTCATAGTTACTCCCGCCGTTTACCCGCGCTTGCTTGAATTTCTTCACGTTGACATTCAGAGCACTGGGCAGAAATCACATTGCGTCAACACCCGCTAGGGCCATCGC
>NW_026047411.1:122500-127500 GCF_023864345.2 Schistocerca serialis cubense
CGTTACAACCATGGTAGGCGCAGAACCTACCATCGACAGTTGATAAGGCAGACATTTGAAAGATGCGTCGCCGGTACGAGGACCGTGCGATCAGCCCAAAGTTATTCAGAGTCACCAAGGCAAACGGACCGGACGAGCCGACCGATTGGTTTTGATCTAATAAAAGCGTCCCTTCCATCTCTGGTCGGGACTCTGTTTGCATGTATTAGCTCTAGAATTACCACAGTTATCCAAGTAACGTGGGTACGATCTAAGGAACCATAACTGATTTAATGAGCCATTCGCGGTTTCACCTTAATGCGGCTTGTACTGAGACATGCATGGCTTAATCTTTGAGACAAGCATATGACTACTGGCAGGATCAACCAGGGAGCTGCGTCAACTAGAGCTGAGCAGCCGGCCGCCCGGGAGTGTGTCCCGGGGGCCCGCGCGAACACGCAAGCGTCCGCTCAATTATTCTGCAAACAGGAGGAGGCTGAGCTCCCCTGCACAACACACCTCGAAACCCTCTCAGGTCCCGGCGGCGCGCAGCGCCGTCCTAAGTACTTGGTCGGGTTCGAGAGAGGCGCAATCGCCCGGAGTTAGGCGAGTAGACGCTTTAGGTGCGACCACCCGTGCTCCCAACTGAGCTTGCCGCTGCCGACAGAGGCCCGGGAGCGTGCTGTCGTGGCATTGCCGGCGGGAGACAACACGCGCCACCTACGGTGACCGGCAGCTCCAACGCCAGCGCCACAGAAGGACAAAAGCCCCACTTGGGTGCCGAAGCGAACTCTCCCAGCACAGCGCACGCGCCAACACGTCCGCACAGCTGCGATACAAACCACCTGCGAGAACCGCTGGGGCGACCGAGCAGCAGACGGCGTCGCGGCGCCGAGCGCCGGGCGGCGGCGCATCCTCAGCGCACACAGTCCTCAATCGGACCAGCACACTGCAGATGGCCACCGCGCTTCGCACCGGGCCCGCGAGGACCTGCTTTGGCCGCAAGGCGCCGCGAGCAGGGGGCGCCGGCGCGCAGCTGCGCCGCCTGCCGCGTCCGTCGGCCGGCGCGCCTGCCACTGGCCGCCCCCACCAGCCGGCTGTAGCGCGTGCGCCCACGCACCGCGCTGCCAGCACGCCGGGCGGCCCCCCCTCACCGGCCGGGGACGGTCCCACCCAGCCACCGCCGCGTATCGCCTCACACCCAGATCCCCTTTCACGTTCGTGGGCATGGTGGGTCCCCTTTCACGTTCGTGGGCATGGTGGGTATCCCTGAAACAACCGGTTAATAGCTCGACCGATCGTCGCCAACACTGATTCACCTCTAGCGAGAACAACCGCACCACAACGGGTTACCTGTTGTTCATTTGCGTAACGTCACCAGCAAACGTAGACGTCCATCGCCATTTGCAACGAGTATTGCATGCCTGTGTCAGGTGTCACAACACACTACGTCTGCCCACATAGACGCAACAACATGTGCACGCCTCGAGAACACGTGGAAGGTAGCCCCCGTACGTATGCGGTGTCCATTGCGCGAACGACTGTCAGCCGGCCTCTGCAGGATGTCGCAGATGTGGAACGCGGTGCAACATGCTATCACGGTGTGTGAGAAGAGACGACTACGTCCGAATACACGCTCCACTACATCAACAGACTGCTCATGCTGATCGCCATCCAGGGCGTCCGTTCCTCCCACACGTCTGAATGGCGTACCACACTGCAATCCAGCTCTTATAGGGAGACGACACGTAGCTGCGTGCACAATATTTGGACTGTATGGTCTGCCGTTGCTAGGCGCAGTCGTCGTACGGTCACACATGTGCCACGATGTATCATTCAGTACATACGGACCAATGTGCAGTACAGTTTGTGGGTTTTGCGTACATCGGCGGACAGGTGACAGGCCGTACCACAACGTAGGCTGAGTACGTCGGCATGCGAAGGGCATTGAACATGCAAACTTCTCAACGACCAGCTTGCGAAGGCAGGGGGGAAGGGGGGGGGGCATGTACGTCCTGCTGCTATCCACATTACAGTGTATAGCAGGAGCATGTGGAAAGTCAGCAACACCTGCAAGGTGTTTAACATGACGCGATACACAGGGGACCGGGCAGTGCGAATAGCGAACTATATTGCGAGGGTTGCGGTTAGGCAACACTACACTAATTTAACGAGTTGCATAACAATTACAGAGCAGGTTCAGCGACAACGTGCGTCAGGTTAAGGCGCAATATAGGTTAGGTTAAGGCACAACATGGGTTACGTTAAAGCACAAATTAGGTTACGTTAAAGCACAAATTAGGTTACGTTAAAGCACAAATTAGGTTACGTTAAAGCACAAATTAGGTTACGTTAAAGCACAAATTAGGTTACGTTAAAGCACAAATTAGGTTACGTTAAAGCACAAATTAGGTTACGTTAAAGCACAAATTAGGTTACGTTAAAGCACAAATTAGGTTACGTTAAAGCACAAATTAGGTTACGTTAAAGCACAAATTAGGTTACGTTAAAGCACAAATTAGGTTACGTTAAAGCACAAATTAGGTTACGTTAAAGCACAAATTGGGTTACGTTAAGGCACAACATGGGTTACGTTAAGGCACAACATGGGTTACGTTAAGGCACAACATGGGTTACGTTAAGGCACAACATGGGTTACGTTAAGGCACAACATGGGTTACGTTAAGGCACAACATGGGTTACGTTAAGGCACAACATGGGTTACGTTAAGGCACAACATGGGTTACGTTAAGGCACAACATGGGTTACGTTAAGGCACAACATGGGTTACGTTAAGGCACAACATGGGTTACGTTAAGGCACAACATGGGTTACGTTGAGGCACAACATGGGTTACGTTGAGGCACAACATGGGTTACGTTGAGGCACAACATGGGTTACGTTAAGGCACAACATGGGTTACGTTAAGGCACAACATGGGTTACGTTAAGGCACAACATGGGTTACGTTGAGGCACAACATGGGTTACGTTGAGGCACAACATGGGTTACGTTGAGGCACAACATGGGTTACGTTGAGGCACAACATGGGTTACGTTGAGGCACAACATGGGTTACGTTGAGGCACAACATGGGTTACGTTGAGGCACAACATGGGTTACGTTGAGGCACAACATGGGTTACGTTGAGGCACAACATGGGTTACGTTGAGGCACAACATGGGTTACGTTGAGGCACAACATGGGTTACGTTGAGGCACAACATGGGTTACGTTGAGGCACAACATGGGTTACGTTGAGGCACAACATGGGTTACGTTGAGGCACAAATTAGGTTACGTTGAGGCACAAATTAGGTTACGTTGAGGCACAAATTAGGTTACGTTGAGGCACAAATTAGGTTAGGTTAAGGTACAATATGGGTTAGGTTAAGGTACAATATGGGTTAGGTTAAGGTACAATATGGGTTAGGTTAAGGTACAATATGGGTTAGGTTAAGGTACAATATGGGTTAGGTTAAGGCACAACATGGGTTAGGTTAAGGCACAACATGGGTTAGGTTAAGGCACAACATGGGTTAGGTTAAGGCACAACATGGGTTAGGTTAAGGCACAACATGGGTTAGGTTAAGGCACAACATGGGTTAGGTTAAGGCACAACATGGGTTAGGTTAAGGCACAACATGGGTTAGGTTAAGGCACAACATGGGTTAGGTTAAGGCACAACATAGGTTAGGTTAAGGCACAACATAGGTTAGGTTAAGGCACAACATAGGTTAGGTTAAGGCACAACATAGGTTAGGTTAAGGCACAACATAGGTTAGGTTAAGGCACAACATAGGTTAGGTTAGGGCACAACATAGGTTAGGTTAAGGCACAACATAGGTTAGGTTAAGGCACAACGTAGGTTAGGTTAAGGCACAACATAGGTTAGGTTAAGGCACAACATATGTTAGGTTAAGGCACAACATAGGTTAGGTTAAGGCACAACATAGGTTAGGTTAAGGCACAACATAGGTTAGGTTAAGGCACAACATAGGTTAGGTTAAGGCACAACATAGGTTAGGTTAAGGCACAACATAGGTTAGGTTAAGGCACAACGTAGGTTAGGTTAAGGTACAACGTAGGTTAGGTTAAGGTACAACGTAGGTTAGGTTAAGGTACAACGTAGGTTAGGTTAAGGTACAACGTAGGTTAAGGTACAACGTAGGTTAGGTTAAGGCGCAATGTAGGTTAGGTTAAGGTACGATATAGCTGAGGTTAAGGTACAATATCGCTTAGGTTAAGGTACACATTGTTGTAGGGAAAGGTGTATTTGGGGGGGGGGGGCGGCAGGTTCGTTGATAGTGATTATCGTAAGTGCATGCCTGCGGGATCATCCGATTTGTCACGTCAGGATGCACTTGTGGCTCATGACAGGCGGCGCTCCGATTCCAAGGTTATGGCAGATGTGTGTCTTTCATTCCTGCCATTGTTTGTGTACTGTGACAGGAGGCAGTATTGTGATGTTGGGTGCACCCCTGTGTAGGACATGTGTGGGTGTTCGTGGCTTAACTGAGCAATGGCGGATGTCGGAAGGGTGGGATATTCTGTTTTGTGGGTGGACCTCCCGGTCTGGTTATGATAGTGTGGATTGTGTAATGTGGCGGAGAGGATGCACCGGATGTTCTTCCATGCTGGTGGTTAGATATTGTGTGTGTGCCTGTTAGAGGCAGAGAGTAGTGTGTGATAGTGTCTGGCTGACGTGTGGTTCTCATTGTGTGCAGAGTCTTTCAGCATGTATAGGGACGGTTGTATATATTATCTGTATTCTGATGGCTCTGCATCTATTACTAATCAGTGCCGTGTATACGGTTACTCTGGTTCCAGTCGAAACTGTTCTATCTCTGTACATTAGTGACACTGCGGCTCCACTATGTTGCTGCCCCTGTCGGCCGTTTCCCCCAGTGTATGGCTAGTGATTATCAGCAATCAGTCTATTAGTCAATACCGGTAGTGTGACGACTTCAAATGTCCGGGATGGGGGAAGCTAAACCCTTCCCGTGGGTCAGGGCCTAGAAAGAC
>NW_026047411.1:132500-137500 GCF_023864345.2 Schistocerca serialis cubense
GGGCCACCATAAATTATCAAAAGCTCCTGCAATGTCTACCATGATGGCAATGGCAAGCTTACAGGGAGTTTCATCCACAATATTTAGTGCTTTGTTGATGGCGTCCTCCACGGATTTCCCTTTACGGAAACCGAATTGACACTGACTCAACCCTGACAGCTCCCTGTGTGACTGCAATCTGTCACATAGAAGACGCTCTTGAACTTTTGCCAAAGTATTTATCAGACATATAGGACGATAACTTTTGGGTTCCACCGAACTTTTATCCTCCCCTTTCTTGATTATTACTATTCGAGCAATTTTCCAAATCTCCGGCACCCTACCTAAAAGTAATGCATCATTTAATAGGGTAGTTAAGAATGGTACAAATTTAGTCACCATCATATGTAAAACCTCGGCAAGTACACCATCAGGGCCAGGTGATTTACCCTTCTTCAATCTATATACTGCTCTCACAACTTCTTCTTGTGCAAACGGGATAACAGGAGTGTCATTAAGATATTCTTCACTTAAAGCCGTCCTCAAATCATTGTGCTCTTCTGTGTCCTCATTTATGCAATCATCAGGTAGGAGTGTCTTCAGCAGATATTCCGCTGAGTCCCTCCACCCTAATGTCATACTACCGTCACTCTTTTTTAGGGTTGACAGAACCACAGGCGATTTCACTTTCTCCGTTAATAATCTATATGGTTGTCCCCACATATTGAGTTGCATATATGTTTGTATATATCTCTCCCAATGAATTCTTTTAGTCTCAAACAATCGGTTCTTATATTTTTCTTTTACTTCTCTATAGACAGTTAACCGTCTCTGCCTTTCCAGGTACCCTAGCGACCGCTGGTAGTGTCGTCTGGCAGCCCTCATTCTTCTTCGTAGGTTTTCCAATTCTGGCGTCCACGGCATCTCCTGTACTCCCTTACCTTTATTTACTGGTATCGCTGCTCGTTGTGCTTCCTGAAGCAACGCAGTTAATGCATGCGCCCTGAAGTCTACACTTCCTACAACGTTATCCAGAGGATTTGTATCCATAATTTCCCTCATCCTTTTCCAATTTGCACGTTTAATATCCAGTTTTATGACCGGTTCTAAATCTTCACTTTGGCCTCTTACATTTTGAGGAGTAATATCTACAAATATTGTATTATGATCACTAGTTGTACAGTGTTGTCGAACAGTCCATTCACTAACTTTACACATAGCAGCTCTATTCACTATCGTCACATCTATGTTTGTTGAAGCTCCCGCTCTATTTTCAAAAGTGCAAGGTTGTCCAGGTTTATTAACTACAAAAAGATCCATTTCAGCAATAACTTCTAACAGTTTTTGACCTCTTTCATCTGTTTCGTTACTATGCCACACAGTAGCCTTAGCATTTGCATCTGCAGCTAGAATGAAGTTATGTCTTTGCCCACACAGTGCCGCAGCCTTCACCTTGTCAAGATAGGGTTCTATTTCGTGAGAATACTGCATGTATATGTTAGCGATTATCCACTTAGTAGATCCATCGGTAGCCTCGATCACTACACAGTGTTCATCACACAACTGCGCTACTTTTGTGATCACTATTGATCGATTTAGTACTATTATCACAGATAAAGGCACTTCAGAGCCCGATATTACTATTACACTAGGATCAAAATGAGTGACTTTTCCATTTCTTGTATGTGGCTCCTGAACACATATCATGTCAACCTTCGTCTCCTTGGCTACCCTCTGCACCTCTGCCATGACCAGCTTGCTTCTCATAGCGTTAATCTGCATAATTTTCATATTACGGCTTTCTGGTATATACGTAGCTTTTAGAAGTCGGCAGAGACCAATCGAAATAGACACGCCCATACGCTTTAACAAAGTCTTTATATAAACGCTCTAAATCAAAGTTTTCCTGTCTCCGATTGTAGACTTGCTCTACTAAGTCACGCAGTTTATCGACATCTGTTGGAAGATTATTACTTTTTAAAACAATTCTATCTACCTCCTCCGCAGTAGGGAATGTTATCGTATCACCTAGAGAATGTGCATTTTTTACAATGTACCGAAGAGCAACGTTTAGAGTGTTTGTATCCTCAAGTTTACTTAACCTTAAATTATGCTCTATATCACTGTATATTTTCTGCGCTGTTTTTGGAGGCGTTACACCAGCATCTACTTTGGGTATCATTGTAGCTTTGTCGCTATTACTAACAGGAACGTTCACTTTTGCTACATTGTTATCATCTCTGTCAGGTACACATACACCAGTATCACTTAAGGTGGGGTTTACTTTACTGCAATTTGGCACCGTAGAGGAAACATGTGAAGAATTTACTAATTCTTTTACCTGCTCATCTGTCTCATGTAGTATTTTGTCTTCAACCTTAGATCCCAAACCAGTTATTGTTCCACTTTTAACAAATATGACAGGTTTACAGCTACTTGGCAAATTTTTAGTGTCATATATTTCAGCACTAGACGACACCATATCAACTACATCTGAGGTTTCAGATGCATGTCCTAATTCATCATCATATGCACCAACACTTTCAGATTCTAATTCATCAATTCGAAACATCAACTGACTTTGGAAGATTGCCCAGCGAAACATGTTTCTCCGAAGCTGTTTACCTACTTCTGGGTGGATTTGCCTACTTTCGACCATATTTTCTATATAGTCTACATTTTCATGATAATATGTTTCAATCACATCACAGTTCTGCAATGGATATGCTATATATTCAGAATTTTGGGATTTTGCATACATAGATATATTTAAACCTATCTGTCTGCGCCATTCCATTGCCCTCCGCCAGTTTCTTGCTCTCGTAGAAGGTGTCTTTCTTTTTAACTTACTGCGCTTCACTGTCTTCTCTCCAATGTGTTCACTATTTGACTTGTTAGTTGCACTCAAAATACCTGACTTCACGTCACTGTCCATAATCAGTACGTGCAATCATGCGTTCAAGCATCATTTGATAGGTTGCGCAGTTGGTTCCCAAATTATTGCATACTCTCTTTCTTCTCACACAGGGTATGCAAACAGCTTTTTGAGCTTTCTTAGGACATTCAGCTTTAAGGTGCCCCTCAGAGCCACAGTGTGCACATGTTTGTTTGTTTAAACAGGTTTTTGATGAGTGGCCCAGATCATTGCATTTAAAGCAGCGTTGGACCACCAAGTAATCACGAAGATTTAGAGCACGAAATTCAACAAAGATACGTGATTTGGCCAGAAGGATGTTTCGCAATCTTGGTGTCACTTCAAAAACATGATTTACTACCGGTTTATCTTTTGCACCTCTCCTAAACCTCGGTTTCATCTCTTGCTCAAAACTCTCCCTACTGATATCCTCGGACAAATTTAGCTCATAAATCTCTTCCAAAAGATCAGTCTCGTTTAACTCCTTAGGCACATCATGTAATATCACCAATGGCCTCTTTTTCGTTGGTGGCTCGCACTTAATGTTAGGTATGGTGTTTACTTTTTCGATTAATCTCTTTTGGTCATCTTCAGACTCAGTCTCGACGATGACCACATTACTTGTTGTTCTCACTGCCCTAAAACGGAGTCTATCTCGCTTGGGATTAATAGCTGTTGTGATCTTCTCCTTAACAGTCTTGACATCACTGTTATCATTTGCTCGTATAAAGACTGTATTTACCTGTTTTGCTGTTATTTTGTTAATTTTGACTGCAGTGGCTTGTTTTTTGGATATTTTACCCTCACTAGCAGCAACTGCTGCATACGTTACTGGAGGAGCCGTTTGAATTTCTCTTTTATTTAGTTCTTCTCGAAGCCTATTGTTTTCTGCTCTCAGTTCTTCAATCTGACCTGTAAGTTTCGCTTGATAGAAAGCCCATTTAGTGAATTTCTGTCTGAAGGTTTGCATTACCTGTTGCGGAACTCTCTTAGGCCCTAATTCTTTAGAGACATATTGAGTGATATCCTCAAAATAGTCGAGGATATCTTGCGGTTCAGATTCACCACCCTCCTCCTCTGCTTCTAATGCCTCAGATTTCCTCATGCAACTACTCGACTGTTCATGCATAGTGAAAAGTCTACTTACAGTTCGTGGCGTTGACTGTTGATATACTGATGTACAGAGGAGACGGTATGCAGATGTTGCACTCGAAGATGTAACACTCGCACCAAAGATGTATTATCCTTACCAAAGAATACAAGGAGAAACACTTTAGTTGCTTTGGAATAAAAAGTCAACAGATACAATGCGTTCCCTCCATAACCGTCGTAGTTCGATTTATGTACCACGACTTCAGTTCGATCAAACGACCACAGTTTTCAAATACAGTTTTTAAACGTCACTTGAGGCAAAAAAAATACTCAAAACTTTAACTAATTTTATGGCCTACTGCATATCAATCTCCCCCTATTTAAACAATAATCCCCTACCAATTTTCACAGTGAAAGTGTTTTGCTTGGCACAATATCGTCCGTAGTTCGATTTATATACCACAAAAATTCACTCAGAGTTTGATGATAGTTACCTATTTCAGCATGCACTTAATCACCACAACACTGCAATTTCCCATTAATTATGATTTTAATGTATCCACTAACTCTAATCTTTCCTAATTTGATATATGCACACGAGTTTGAGGTTATTTGTTCCACTTCACACGTGATATAGTAAAAGACGAAAATGAACCACAAAGAATTTGAACAACCTCCACAACTCAATTATTGAAATTACACACTATAATTTCCACAGCCCTTTAATTTAAGGCATCAATACATGCAAATAGTGAGGTCAAATGTTAACCTCACTCTGCAGAAATTGTCACACAGATCGGAATGCTCACAACGCCACGCGACGCGGCGCGGACGATACTCAGTAGCGACGAAAATCTATTCAATACGATTTTAAGATACTCCAAATTACTCGAAAACAATCTTTCCTTCGCACATTCACTTCAAAAACCGACCCGACGAACACGCACTACGACCTCGCCCGCCATCTTCACAGGGACAGCGGGAATCTCGTTAATCCATTCATGCGCGTCACTAA
>NW_026047411.1:142500-147500 GCF_023864345.2 Schistocerca serialis cubense
CGGATGAGTCCCGTATCGTTATTTTTCGTCACTACCTCCCCGTGCCGGGAGTGGGTAATTTGCGCGCCTGCTGCCTTCCTTGGATGTGGTAGCCGTTTCTCAGGCTCCCTCTCCGGAATCGAACCCTGATTCCCCGTTACCCGTTACAACCATGGTAGGCGCAGAACCTACCATCGACAGTTGATAAGGCAGACATTTGAAAGATGCGTCGCCGGTACGAGGACCGTGCGATCAGCCCAAAGTTATTCAGAGTCACCAAGGCAAACGGACCGGACGAGCCGACCGATTGGTTTTGATCTAATAAAAGCGTCCCTTCCATCTCTGGTCGGGACTCTGTTTGCATGTATTAGCTCTAGAATTACCACAGTTATCCAAGTAACGTGGGTACGATCTAAGGAACCATAACTGATTTAATGAGCCATTCGCGGTTTCACCTTAATGCGGCTTGTACTGAGACATGCATGGCTTAATCTTTGAGACAAGCATATGACTACTGGCAGGATCAACCAGGGAGCTGCGTCAACTAGAGCTGAGCAGCCGGCCGCCCGGGAGTGTGTCCCGGGGGCCCGCGCGAACACGCAAGCGTCCGCTCAATTATTCTGCAAACAGGAGGAGGCTGAGCTCCCCTGCACAACACACCTCGAAACCCTCTCAGGTCCCGGCGGCGCGCAGCGCCGTCCTAAGTACTTGGTCGGGTTCGAGAGAGGCGCAATCGCCCGGAGTTAGGCGAGTAGACGCTTTAGGTGCGACCACCCGTGCTCCCAACTGAGCTTGCCGCTGCCGACAGAGGCCCGGGAGCGTGCTGTCGTGGCATTGCCGGCGGGAGACAACACGCGCCACCTACGGTGACCGGCAGCTCCAACGCCAGCGCCACAGAAGGACAAAAGCCCCACTTGGGTGCCGAAGCGAACTCTCCCAGCACAGCGCACGCGCCAACACGTCCGCACAGCTGCGATACAAACCACCTGCGAGAACCGCTGGGGCGACCGAGCAGCAGACGGCGTCGCGGCGCCGAGCGCCGGGCGGCGGCGCATCCTCAGCGCACACAGTCCTCAATCGGACCAGCACACTGCAGATGGCCACCGCGCTTCGCACCGGGCCCGCGAGGACCTGCTTTGGCCGCAAGGCGCCGCGAGCAGGGGGCGCCGGCGCGCAGCTGCGCCGCCTGCCGCGTCCGTCGGCCGGCGCGCCTGCCACTGGCCGCCCCCACCAGCCGGCTGTAGCGCGTGCGCCCACGCACCGCGCTGCCAGCACGCCGGGCGGCCCCCCCTCACCGGCCGGGGACGGTCCCACCCAGCCACCGCCGCGTATCGCCTCACACCCAGATCCCCTTTCACGTTCGTGGGCATGGTGGGTCCCCTTTCACGTTCGTGGGCATGGTGGGTATCCCTGAAACAACCGGTTAATAGCTCGACCGATCGTCGCCAACACTGATTCACCTCTAGCGAGAACAACCGCACCACAACGGGTTACCTGTTGTTCATTTGCGTAACGTCACCAGCAAACGTAGACGTCCATCGCCATTTGCAACGAGTATTGCATGCCTGTGTCAGGTGTCACAACACACTACGTCTGCCCACATAGACGCAACAACATGTGCACGCCTCGAGAACACGTGGAAGGTAGCCCCCGTACGTATGCGGTGTCCATTGCGCGAACGACTGTCAGCCGGCCTCTGCAGGATGTCGCAGATGTGGAACGCGGTGCAACATGCTATCACGGTGTGTGAGAAGAGACGACTACGTCCGAATACACGCTCCACTACATCAACAGACTGCTCATGCTGATCGCCATCCAGGGCGTCCGTTCCTCCCACACGTCTGAATGGCGTACCACACTGCAATCCAGCTCTTATAGGGAGACGACACGTAGCTGCGTGCACAATATTTGGACTGTATGGTCTGCCGTTGCTAGGCGCAGTCGTCGTACGGTCACACATGTGCCACGATGTATCATTCAGTACATACGGACCAATGTGCAGTACAGTTTGTGGGTTTTGCGTACATCGGCGGACAGGTGACAGGCCGTACCACAACGTAGGCTGAGTACGTCGGCATGCGAAGGGCATTGAACATGCAAACTTCTCAACGACCAGCTTGCGAAGGCAGGGGGGAAGGGGGGGGGGGGGCATGTACGTCCTGCTGCTATCCACATTACAGTGTATAGCAGGAGCATGTGGAAAGTCAGCAACACCTGCAAGGTGTTTAACATGACGCGATACACAGGTGACCGGGCAGTGCGAATAGCGAACTATATTGCGAGGGTTGCGGTTAGGCAACACTACACTAATTTAACGAGTTGCATAACAATTACAGAGCAGGTTCAGCGACAACGTGCGTCAGGTTAAGGCGCAATATAGGTTAGGTTAAGGCACAACATGGGTTACGTTAAAGCACAAATTAGGTTACGTTAAAGCACAAATTAGGTTACGTTAAAGCACAAATTAGGTTACGTTAAAGCACAAATTAGGTTACGTTAAAGCACAAATTAGGTTACGTTAAAGCACAAATTAGGTTACGTTAAAGCACAAATTAGGTTACGTTAAAGCACAAATTAGGTTACGTTAAAGCACAAATTAGGTTACGTTAAAGCACAAATTAGGTTACGTTAAAGCACAAATTAGGTTACGTTAAAGCACAAATTAGGTTACGTTAAAGCACAAATTAGGTTACGTTAAAGCACAAATTGGGTTACGTTAAGGCACAACATGGGTTACGTTAAGGCACAACATGGGTTACGTTAAGGCACAACATGGGTTACGTTAAGGCACAACATGGGTTACGTTAAGGCACAACATGGGTTACGTTAAGGCACAACATGGGTTACGTTAAGGCACAACATGGGTTACGTTAAGGCACAACATGGGTTACGTTAAGGCACAACATGGGTTACGTTAAGGCACAACATGGGTTACGTTAAGGCACAACATGGGTTACGTTGAGGCACAACATGGGTTACGTTGAAGCACAACATGGGTTACGTTGAGGCACAACATGGGTTACGTTAAGGCACAACATGGGTTACGTTAAGGCACAACATGGGTTACGTTGAGGCACAACATGGGTTACGTTGAGGCACAACATGGGTTACGTTGAGGCACAACATGGGTTACGTTGAGGCACAACATGGGTTACGTTGAGGCACAACATGGGTTACGTTGAGGCACAACATGGGTTACGTTGAGGCACAACATGGGTTACGTTGAGGCACAACATGGGTTACGTTGAGGCACAACATGGGTTACGTTGAGGCACAACATGGGTTACGTTGAGGCACAACATGGGTTACGTTGAGGCACAACATGGGTTACGTTGAGGCACAACATGGGTTACGTTGAGGCACAACATGGGTTACGTTGAGGCACAACATGGGTTACGTTGAGGCACAACATGGGTTACGTTGAGGCACAAATTAGGTTACGTTGAGGCACAAATTAGGTTACGTTGAGGCACAAATTAGGTTACGTTGAGGCACAAATTAGGTTAGGTTAAGGTACAATATGGGTTAGGTTAAGGTACAATATGGGTTAGGTTAAGGTACAATATGGGTTAGGTTAAGGTACAATATGGGTTAGGTTAAGGTACAATATGGGTTAGGTTAAGGCACAACATGGGTTAGGTTAAGGCACAACATGGGTTAGGTTAAGGCACAACATGGGTTAGGTTAAGGCACAACATGGGTTAGGTTAAGGCACAACATGGGTTAGGTTAAGGCACAACATGGGTTAGGTTAAGGCACAACATGGGTTAGGTTAAGGCACAACATGGGTTAGGTTAAGGCACAACATAGGTTAGGTTAAGGCACAACATAGGTTAGGTTAAGGCACAACATAGGTTAGGTTAAGGCACAACATAGGTTAGGTTAAGGCACAACATAGGTTAGGTTAGGGCACAACATAGGTTAGGTTAAGGCACAACATAGGTTAGGTTAAGGCACAACGTAGGTTAGGTTAAGGCACAACATAGGTTAGGTTAAGGCACAACATATGTTAGGTTAAGGCACAACATAGGTTAGGTTAAGGCACAACATAGGTTAGGTTAAGGCACAACATAGGTTAGGTTAAGGCACAACATAGGTTAGGTTAAGGCACAACATAGGTTAGGTTAAGGCACAACATAGGTTAGGTTAAGGCACAACATAGGTTAGGTTAAGGCACAACGTAGGTTAGGTTAAGGTACAACGTAGGTTAGGTTAAGGTACAACGTAGGTTAGGTTAAGGTACAACGTAGGTTAGGTTAAGGTACAACGTAGGTTAAGGTACAACGTAGGTTAGGTTAAGGCGCAATGTAGGTTAGGTTAAGGTACGATATAGCTGAGGTTAAGGTACAATATCGCTTAGGTTAAGGTACACATTGTTGTAGGGAAAGGTGTATTTGGGGGGGGGGGGGGCGGCAGGTTCGTTGATAGTGATTATCGTAAGTGCATGCCTGCGGGATCATCCGATTTGTCACGTCAGGATGCACTTGTGGCTCATGACAGGCGGCGCTCCGATTCCAAGGTTATGGCAGATGTGTGTCTTTCATTCCTGCCATTGTTTGTGTACTGTGACAGGAGGCAGTATTGTGATGTTGGGTGCACCCCTGTGTAGGACATGTGTGGGTGTTCGTGGCTTAACTGAGCAATGGCGGATGTCGGAAGGGTGGGATATTCTGTTTTGTGGGTGGACCTCCCGGTCTGGTTATGATAGTGTGGATTGTGTAATGTGGCGGAGAGGATGCACCGGATGTTCTTCCATGCTGGTGGTTAGATATTGTGTGTGTGCCTGTTAGAGGCAGAGAGTAGTGTGTGATAGTGTCTGGCTGACGTGTGGTTCTCATTGTGTGCAGAGTCTTTCAGCATGTATAGGGACGGTTGTATATATTATCTGTATTCTGATGGCTCTGCATCTATTACTAATCAGTGCCGTGTATACGGTTACTCTGGTTCCAGTCGAAACTGTTCTATCTCTGTACATTAGTGACACTGCGGCTCCACTATGTTGCTGCCCCTGTCGGCCGTTT
>NW_026047411.1:155000-160000 GCF_023864345.2 Schistocerca serialis cubense
TGGTAGGATTTCAACGGGGTCCGCCTCGGGACGCACGAGCACGCACGAGGCGGTCGCACGCCTTCGGCTCGCCCCACCGGCAGGACGTCCCACGATACATGCCAGTTAAACACCGACGGGCGGTGAACCAACAGCGTGGGACACAAATCCAACTACGAGCTTTTTAACCGCAACAACTTTAATATACGCTATTGGAGCTGGAATTACCGCGGCTGCTGGCACCAGACTTGCCCTCCAATAGATACTCGTTAAAGGATTTAAAGTGTACTCATTCCGATTACGGGGCCTCGGATGAGTCCCGTATCGTTATTTTTCGTCACTACCTCCCCGTGCCGGGAGTGGGTAATTTGCGCGCCTGCTGCCTTCCTTGGATGTGGTAGCCGTTTCTCAGGCTCCCTCTCCGGAATCGAACCCTGATTCCCCGTTACCCGTTACAACCATGGTAGGCGCAGAACCTACCATCGACAGTTGATAAGGCAGACATTTGAAAGATGCGTCGCCGGTACGAGGACCGTGCGATCAGCCCAAAGTTATTCAGAGTCACCAAGGCAAACGGACCGGACGAGCCGACCGATTGGTTTTGATCTAATAAAAGCGTCCCTTCCATCTCTGGTCGGGACTCTGTTTGCATGTATTAGCTCTAGAATTACCACAGTTATCCAAGTAACGTGGGTACGATCTAAGGAACCATAACTGATTTAATGAGCCATTCGCGGTTTCACCTTAATGCGGCTTGTACTGAGACATGCATGGCTTAATCTTTGAGACAAGCATATGACTACTGGCAGGATCAACCAGGGAGCTGCGTCAACTAGAG
This sequence comes from Schistocerca serialis cubense, assembly GCF_023864345.2. Taxonomy (NCBI): domain Eukaryota; kingdom Metazoa; phylum Arthropoda; class Insecta; order Orthoptera; family Acrididae; genus Schistocerca; species Schistocerca serialis. The sequence continues at coordinate 155,818 of NW_026047411.1, forward strand.
CTGAGCAGCCGGCCGCCCGGGAGTGTGTCCCGGGGGCCCGCGCGAACACGCAAGCGTCCGCTCAATTATTCTGCAAACAGGAGGAGGCTGAGCTCCCCTGCACAACACACCTCGAAACCCTCTCAGGTCCCGGCGGCGCGCAGCGCCGTCCTAAGTACTTGGTCGGGTTCGAGAGAGGCGCAATCGCCCGGAGTTAGGCGAGTAGACGCTTTAGGTGCGACCACCCGTGCTCCCAACTGAGCTTGCCGCTGCCGACAGAGGCCCGGGAGCGTGCTGTCGTGGCATTGCCGGCGGGAGACAACACGCGCCACCTACGGTGACCGGCAGCTCCAACGCCAGCGCCACAGAAGGACAAAAGCCCCACTTGGGTGCCGAAGCGAACTCTCCCAGCACAGCGCACGCGCCAACACGTCCGCACAGCTGCGATACAAACCACCTGCGAGAACCGCTGGGGCGACCGAGCAGCAGACGGCGTCGCGGCGCCGAGCGCCGGGCGGCGGCGCATCCTCAGCGCACACAGTCCTCAATCGGACCAGCACACTGCAGATGGCCACCGCGCTTCGCACCGGGCCCGCGAGGACCTGCTTTGGCCGCAAGGCGCCGCGAGCAGGGGGCGCCGGCGCGCAGCTGCGCCGCCTGCCGCGTCCGTCGGCCGGCGCGCCTGCCACTGGCCGCCCCCACCAGCCGGCTGTAGCGCGTGCGCCCACGCACCGCGCTGCCAGCACGCCGGGCGGCCCCCCCTCACCGGCCGGGGACGGTCCCACCCAGCCACCGCCGCGTATCGCCTCACACCCAGATCCCCTTTCACGTTCGTGGGCATGGTGGGTCCCCTTTCACGTTCGTGGGCATGGTGGGTATCCCTGAAACAACCGGTTAATAGCTCGACCGATCGTCGCCAACACTGATTCACCTCTAGCGAGAACAACCGCACCACAACGGGTTACCTGTTGTTCATTTGCGTAACGTCACCAGCAAACGTAGACGTCCATCGCCATTTGCAACGAGTATTGCATGCCTGTGTCAGGTGTCACAACACACTACGTCTGCCCACATAGACGCAACAACATGTGCACGCCTCGAGAACACGTGGAAGGTAGCCCCCGTACGTATGCGGTGTCCATTGCGCGAACGACTGTCAGCCGGCCTCTGCAGGATGTCGCAGATGTGGAACGCGGTGCAACATGCTATCACGGTGTGTGAGAAGAGACGACTACGTCCGAATACACGCTCCACTACATCAACAGACTGCTCATGCTGATCGCCATCCAGGGCGTCCGTTCCTCCCACACGTCTGAATGGCGTACCACACTGCAATCCAGCTCTTATAGGGAGACGACACGTAGCTGCGTGCACAATATTTGGACTGTATGGTCTGCCGTTGCTAGGCGCAGTCGTCGTACGGTCACACATGTGCCACGATGTATCATTCAGTACATACGGACCAATGTGCAGTACAGTTTGTGGGTTTTGCGTACATCGGCGGACAGGTGACAGGCCGTACCACAACGTAGGCTGAGTACGTCGGCATGCGAAGGGCATTGAACATGCAAACTTCTCAACGACCAGCTTGCGAAGGCAGGGGGGAAGGGGGGGGGGGCATGTACGTCCTGCTGCTATCCACATTACAGTGTATAGCAGGAGCATGTGGAAAGTCAGCAACACCTGCAAGGTGTTTAACATGACGCGATACACAGGGGACCGGGCAGTGCGAATAGCGAACTATATTGCGAGGGTTGCGGTTAGGCAACACTACACTAATTTAACGAGTTGCATAACAATTACAGAGCAGGTTCAGCGACAACGTGCGTCAGGTTAAGGCGCAATATAGGTTAGGTTAAGGCACAACATGGGTTACGTTAAAGCACAAATTAGGTTACGTTAAAGCACAAATTAGGTTACGTTAAAGCACAAATTAGGTTACGTTAAAGCACAAATTAGGTTACGTTAAAGCACAAATTAGGTTACGTTAAAGCACAAATTAGGTTACGTTAAAGCACAAATTAGGTTACGTTAAAGCACAAATTAGGTTACGTTAAAGCACAAATTAGGTTACGTTAAAGCACAAATTAGGTTACGTTAAAGCACAAATTAGGTTACGTTAAAGCACAAATTAGGTTACGTTAAAGCACAAATTGGGTTACGTTAAGGCACAACATGGGTTACGTTAAGGCACAACATGGGTTACGTTAAGGCACAACATGGGTTACGTTAAGGCACAACATGGGTTACGTTAAGGCACAACATGGGTTACGTTAAGGCACAACATGGGTTACGTTAAGGCACAACATGGGTTACGTTAAGGCACAACATGGGTTACGTTAAGGCACAACATGGGTTACGTTGAGGCACAACATGGGTTACGTTGAGGCACAACATGGGTTACGTTGAGGCACAACATGGGTTACGTTGAGGCACAACATGGGTTACGTTGAGGCACAACATGGGTTACGTTAAGGCACAACATGGGTTACGTTAAGGCACAACATGGGTTACGTTAAGGCACAACATGGGTTACGTTGAGGCACAACATGGGTTACGTTGAGGCACAACATGGGTTACGTTGAGGCACAACATGGGTTACGTTGAGGCACAACATGGGTTACGTTGAGGCACAACATGGGTTACGTTGAGGCACAACATGGGTTACGTTGAGGCACAACATGGGTTACGTTGAGGCACAACATGGGTTACGTTGAGGCACAACATGGGTTACGTTGAGGCACAACATGGGTTACGTTGAGGCACAACATGGGTTACGTTGAGGCACAACATGGGTTACGTTGAGGCACAAATTAGGTTACGTTGAGGCACAAATTAGGTTACGTTGAGGCACAAATTAGGTTAGGTTAAGGTACAATATGGGTTAGGTTAAGGTACAATATGGGTTAGGTTAAGGTACAATATGGGTTAGGTTAAGGTACAATATGGGTTAGGTTAAGGCACAACATGGGTTAGGTTAAGGCACAACATGGGTTAGGTTAAGGCACAACATGGGTTAGGTTAAGGCACAACATGGGTTAGGTTAAGGCACAACATGGGTTAGGTTAAGGCACAACATGGGTTAGGTTAAGGCACAACATGGGTTAGGTTAAGGCACAACATGGGTTAGGTTAAGGCACAACATGGGTTAGGTTAAGGCACAACATAGGTTAGGTTAAGGCACAACATAGGTTAGGTTAAGGCACAACATAGGTTAGGTTAAGGCACAACATAGGTTAGGTTAAGGCACAACATAGGTTAGGTTAAGGCACAACATAGGTTAGGTTAAGGCACAACGTAGGTTAGGTTAAGGCACAACATAGGTTAGGTTAAGGCACAACATATGTTAGGTTAAGGCACAACATAGGTTAGGTTAAGGCACAACATAGGTTAGGTTAAGGCACAACATAGGTTAGGTTAAGGCACAACATAGGTTAGGTTAAGGCACAACATAGGTTAGGTTAAGGCACAACATAGGTTAGGTTAAGGCACAACATAGGTTAGGTTAAGGCACAACGTAGGTTAGGTTAAGGTACAACGTAGGTTAGGTTAAGGTACAACGTAGGTTAGGTTAAGGTACAACGTAGGTTAGGTTAAGGTACAACGTAGGTTAAGGTACAACGTAGGTTAGGTTAAGGCGCAATGTAGGTTAGGTTAAGGTACGATATAGCTGAGGTTAAGTTACAATATCGCTTAGGTTAAGGTACACATTGTTGTAGGGAAAGGTGTATTTGGGGGGGGGGGGGCGGCAGGTTCGTTGATAGTGATTATCGTAAGTGCATGCCTGCAGGATCATCCGATTTGTCACGTCAGGATGCACTTGTGGCTCATGACAGGCGGCGCTCCGATTCCAAGGTTATGGCAGATGTGTGTCTTTCATTCCTGCCATTGTTTGTGTACTGTGACAGGAGGCAGTATTGTGATGTTGGGTGCACCCCTGTGTAGGACATGTGTGGGTGTTCGTGGCTTAACTGAGCAATGGCGGATGTCGGAAGGGTGGGATATTCTGTTTTGTGGGTGGACCTCCCGGTCTGGTTATGATAGTGTGGATTGTGTAATGTGGCGGAGAGGATGCACCGGATGTTCTTCCATGCTGGTGGTTAGATATTGTGTGTGTGCCTGTTAGAGGCAGAGAGTAGTGTGTGATAGTGTCTGGCTGACGTGTGGTTCTCATTGTGTGCAGAGTCTTTCAGCATGTATAGGG
>NW_026047411.1:165000-167500 GCF_023864345.2 Schistocerca serialis cubense
CGACGCCACAAAGACAGAGCGGCAGGAGCGAACGGCGTCGGTGAGAGCAGTGTCCAAGATGAAAGTATTTTCCAACATCCCATCCCGAGGGATGAATGCCCGCTGACGTTCGTCCACAGCACAAGCGCGCATCAGGCGTGACGCGAGAACCTTGTGAAAGGTCCGCGCCAACACCGAGCAGACCGTAATGGGGCGAAAGTCAGCGGGGGATGTTGGTGCAGCCGTTTTCGGGAGAAGGGACGTCCGCGCGCGAAGCAGGCGTTCCGGGAGGGCGCGGGCCAGAAGGAAGAGATTCATCACTTTCACCAGGACTTCGTGCGGCAGGCGCCGCAACTCCGCTGGGGTAAGGCCGTCCGGCCCGGCCGCTGATCCCCTGGGCGGCAACGCGGCGGCGACCTCCTCATGTGTGACCGGCCCCCATAGGCACTCAAGAGCGACAGGCTCCGAGTGCGGGAGGAGGCGGTCACGAATGAAGCCCGCGGTGGAGACGGGCTTCTTTGTGAAGAGGTCCGCCCAGAAGTCCAGCAGACCAGGGATGGCAGGTGGCGGCTGGAGCAGGGTGCCATCCAAGAGGCCGCGCACGCAACGTGCACGCGACCGTCGGAAGGCATCCTGCGTTCTCGCGTACTCCCAGCGGCGCCGCTTGCGCTTCTGCGTCGGCGGCGCGGCAGGCGGCCGCTTCGATGGTTGGCGCGGCCGCTGTGTCCTGGTGATCGATCTCTCCCCTCTGGACCCGACCGACGCAAGGGCATCCGGGAGCATGCCCAGGATGACATCGGGCGGCGTGCCCCGCCCCAGACCTATGACACGATCCAGGGCAGAGAAACGCTGGGCGGAAGCGGGTAGCCCCGCCAGATGCTCCCAGATGGCGGCGTCAGTCGGCCCCTCCGGCGGCGGCCCGGTGGTGTCGGCCGCGAAGTCCTCGGCTGCGTCGACGGGCGGCGCAGCGGCCTCGCCCGCGTCTGGCAGCGGGCTCGCTGCTCCCCGGCGGGACGCCGGCTCTTCCCCCCGACCGATCTCAAGCGCCTCCATGAATTGGCGGACAAGCTGCTTGTGGGCAGCTTGCCGCCGTCGGCACTTGATTGCCTCAAGCGTTCGGTCGGGGAACATCCTGATGAGCTCTTGATTTACAAAGAAGAACCGGGCGTCCCTCTCGAGGAACAGTTCGGCCTCCGCCTTGGCGAGCGACAGGACTTCTTCCTCCGTCCACCTCGCGCGATGCCTCTCCGTGACGATCTCCGCGTTGGCGGCCGCAAGGTGTTGGCGGCGGCGATGGACCCCGAGACCGTTCTTGGTGGTGAAGCTGCGGTGGCACTCACTACAGGCGTATACAGCTGCAAAAGTTACAAGATTTTCGGCACGGCCGGTTGGCCGGCTAGGTGCTGGGGGAGTTGGGGTGGCACCTTCAGCGGAAGGGCCACCACTTTTTCTCTGAATACTGCCCCCAACTAAAAAAGGGATAGTGCGAGGGGGGGCTGGTAACCCCCCCAAGCCCCTGGTGCGGTCTTCCACTCTGCGAAAATCAGCGGGCCCACGAGAAGGGGAGAAGACCGCAGGAGAGGAGAGGCTAAGAGGGCTAGGCCCATGTATTGCGCATCACTCTCCCTGTAACCATAACCCAAGGAAGGCACCTCGCAACAGCAGCACGACTACATCAAGACCGCACTTCGAAAAGCCAAGTCCGGATGCAGCCACACCGCCGCCACTTGGCCACCTTAAAAGAGTCATAGTTACTCCCGCCGTTTACCCGCGCTTGCTTGAATTTCTTCACGTTGACATTCAGAGCACTGGGCAGAAATCACATTGCGTCAACACCCGCTAGGGCCATCGCAATGCTTTGTTTTAATTAGACAGTCGGATTCCCCCAGTCCGTGCCAGTTCTGAGTTGATCGTTGAATGGCGGCCGAAGAGAATCCGCGCACCCGCGCGCCCCCGGAGGAGCACGCTAAGGCGGACGCGGCCTCGCAGCAAGGAAGATCCGTGGGAGGCCAAGGCACGGGACCGAGCTCGGATCCTGCACGCAGGTTGAAGCACCGGGGCGCGAACGCCGCGCAGGCGCGCGCATCCTGCACCGCCGGCCAGCACGAGGCCGACCAACGGCGAGAGCAGACCACGCCCGCGCTAAACGCCCGCACTTACCGGCACCCCTACGGCACTCACCTCGCCCAGGCCCGGCACGTTAGCGCTGACCCACTTCCCGACCAAGCCCGACACGCCCCGATCCTCAGAGCCAATCCTTATCCCGAAGTTACGGATCCAATTTGCCGACTTCCCTTACCTACATTATTCTATCGACTAGAGGCTCTTCACCTTGGAGACCTGCTGCGGATATGGGTACGAACCGGCGCGACACCTCCACGTGGCCCTCTCCCGGATTTTCAAGGTCCGAGGGGAAGATCGGGACACCGCCGCAACTGCGGTGCTCTTCGCGTTCCAAACCCTATCTCCCTGCTAGAGGATTCCAGGGAACTCGAACGCTCATGCAGAAAAGAAAACTCTT
>NW_026047411.1:172500-177500 GCF_023864345.2 Schistocerca serialis cubense
ATTTAGAGGTCGCTGTCCATTCAAGCAGTATATCCCAAGTAAACCGGCAAAATATGGGATCAAAATATGGACCATGTGTGACAGCAAAACTTCATACGTACTGAAAGCCCAAATTTATACAGGAAAGGTGAGTGGAGCGGCACCAGAAAGAAATCAGGGAATGAGGGTGGTATCTGATCTCACTTCTGAGTTACGTGGTCAGAATATCACGTGTGACAACTTTTTTACGTCGTACAATTTGGGGCAGCTGCTTCTGAAAAGGAAATTGACTATGTTGGGAACTATACGGAAAAATAAGCCGGAGCTTCCACACAAAATGACCAACAAGGAGGTACACAGCTCTTCATTTTACTTCACAAATGACACTACTGTGGTTAATTATATTCCTAAGAGACACAAGAATGTTGTACTTATGAGCACTCTCCACCATGATGCGGAAATCAGTGACAGGGCTGATAAGAAGCCAAAAATGATTTTGGACTATAATTCAACCAAAGGTGCTGTAGACACGCTTGATCAGTTATTAGGTACATATACATGCAAACGAAAAAGTAATAGGTGGCCAATGATAGTTTTCTACAATATTCTTGATGTTTCTGCTTATAATGCATACGTTTTGTGGATTTCGGTTGACCCTAATTGGAATGCAAGCAAATTGACTAGAAGGAGAATATTCTTGGAGGAACTTGGAAAGTCACTGATAAAAGAACATATTGCATCAAGAACGCATTTCCCAAGAACAGAAGATTCTTTGAGAATGGTCACAAGCATCCAAAACCCGAATGATGTGGGTGGTGTGTCAGAATCGGTAACAACAAGAAAATCTACAAAACGTGCACGCTGTAAGTTCTGTCCATCAAGTAATGACAATAAAACAAACATGGTGTGTGGAAAATGTAGTAAACATATTTGCAAGAAACATGTAACCTACTTGTGTCCACAGTGCAAGCAGTAAGAAAAGAACTGTAGTATTTTATAAGATGATTGTATTGAAAATTCTGTTGTTTCAAATTTATGTGAATACTTGTGCCTAAACTACAATCAGTAAGAAGAGAGGATTCTAAAGTTGTAGTGCTTTCTATGTTGGAATGTAATAAAAAAACTGTAGTGTGTTCTGTACTGTAGTGTGCTCTAAGATGAATATCTGTAATGACAACTGTCTGTTGTTAGAAAATGTCAATACTTACGTCTAAACTGTCAACAATAAGAATAGAAGTATGGAAAAACTGTAGTGCTTTCTAAGTTGAATGCCTGTAATGGAAACTGTCTGTTGTTTCAAATTTATGTGCATATTTAAATGAAAAATATCCCTCAATAAAGTTGTATGCATTGTTATTATTATTATTATTACCATTATTATTATTATTATTATTATTATTATTATTACTAACAAGGTACTGGAATAGAACAACAATGTCGATAGCTAAAACTGTACCAAAATTTATGTTTCTAAAGCATTTTGATATGTCGGGTCATATTGACCCGAACAGTATATATGTCAAGTAAAAGTGAACAGAACAGCAGGGTTAAGCACTCTAATTTGTTCAAAGTAAACGTGCCGGCCCACCGAGACACTCAATAAAGAGCACCCTGGTAGGATTTCAACGGGGTCCGCCTCGGGACGCACGAGCACGCACGAGGCGGTCGCACGCCTTCGGCTCGCCCCACCGGCAGGACGTCCCACGATACATGCCAGTTAAACACCGACGGGCGGTGAACCAACAGCGTGGGACACAAATCCAACTACGAGCTTTTTAACCGCAACAACTTTAATATACGCTATTGGAGCTGGAATTACCGCGGCTGCTGGCACCAGACTTGCCCTCCAATAGATACTCGTTAAAGGATTTAAAGTGTACTCATTCCGATTACGGGGCCTCGGATGAGTCCCGTATCGTTATTTTTCGTCACTACCTCCCCGTGCCGGGAGTGGGTAATTTGCGCGCCTGCTGCCTTCCTTGGATGTGGTAGCCGTTTCTCAGGCTCCCTCTCCGGAATCGAACCCTGATTCCCCGTTACCCGTTACAACCATGGTAGGCGCAGAACCTACCATCGACAGTTGATAAGGCAGACATTTGAAAGATGCGTCGCCGGTACGAGGACCGTGCGATCAGCCCAAAGTTATTCAGAGTCACCAAGGCAAACGGACCGGACGAGCCGACCGATTGGTTTTGATCTAATAAAAGCGTCCCTTCCATCTCTGGTCGGGACTCTGTTTGCATGTATTAGCTCTAGAATTACCACAGTTATCCAAGTAACGTGGGTACGATCTAAGGAACCATAACTGATTTAATGAGCCATTCGCGGTTTCACCTTAATGCGGCTTGTACTGAGACATGCATGGCTTAATCTTTGAGACAAGCATATGACTACTGGCAGGATCAACCAGGGAGCTGCGTCAACTAGAGCTGAGCAGCCGGCCGCCCGGGAGTGTGTCCCGGGGGCCCGCGCGAACACGCAAGCGTCCGCTCAATTATTCTGCAAACAGGAGGAGGCTGAGCTCCCCTGCACAACACACCTCGAAACCCTCTCAGGTCCCGGCGGCGCGCAGCGCCGTCCTAAGTACTTGGTCGGGTTCGAGAGAGGCGCAATCGCCCGGAGTTAGGCGAGTAGACGCTTTAGGTGCGACCACCCGTGCTCCCAACTGAGCTTGCCGCTGCCGACAGAGGCCCGGGAGCGTGCTGTCGTGGCATTGCCGGCGGGAGACAACACGCGCCACCTACGGTGACCGGCAGCTCCAACGCCAGCGCCACAGAAGGACAAAAGCCCCACTTGGGTGCCGAAGCGAACTCTCCCAGCACAGCGCACGCGCCAACACGTCCGCACAGCTGCGATACAAACCACCTGCGAGAACCGCTGGGGCGACCGAGCAGCAGACGGCGTCGCGGCGCCGAGCGCCGGGCGGCGGCGCATCCTCAGCGCACACAGTCCTCAATCGGACCAGCACACTGCAGATGGCCACCGCGCTTCGCACCGGGCCCGCGAGGACCTACTTTGGCCGCAAGGCGCCGCGAGCAGGGGGCCCCGGCGCGCAGCTGCGCCGCCTGCCGCGTCCGTCGGCCGGCGCGCCTGCCACTGGCCGCCCCCACCAGCCGGCTGTAGCGCGTGCGCCCACGCACCGCGCTGCCAGCACGCCGGGCGGCCCCCCCTCACCGGCCGGGGACAGTCTCACCCAGCCACCGCCGCGTATCGCCTCACACCCAGATCCCCTTTCACGTTCGTGGGCATGGTGGGTATCCCTGAAACAACCAGTTAATAGCTCGACCGATCGTCGCCAACACTGATTCACCTCTAGCGAGAACAACCGCACCACAACGGGTTACCTGTTGTTCATTTGCGTAACGTCACCAGCAAACGTAGACGTCCATCGCCATTTGCAACGAGTATTGCATGCCTGTGTCAGGTGTCACAACACACTACGTCTGCCCACATAGACGCAACAACATGTGCACGCCTCGAGAACACGTGGAAGGTAGCCCCCGTACGTATGCGGTGTCCATTGCGCGAACGACTGTCAGCCGGCCTCTGCAGGATGTCGCAGATGTGGAACGCGGTGCAACATGCTATCACGGTGTGTGAGAAGAGACGACTACGTCCGAATACACGCTCCACTACATCAACAGACTGCTCATGCTGATCGCCATCGAGGGCGTCCGTTCCTCCCACACGTCTGAATGGCGTACCACACTGCAATCCAGCTCTTATAGGGAGACGACACGTAGCTGCGTGCACAATATTTGGACTGTATGGTCTGCCGTTGCTAGGCGCAGTCGTCGTACGGTCACACATGTGCCACGATGTATCATTCAGTACATACGGACCAATGTGCAGTACAGTTTGTGGGTTTTGCGTACATCGGCGGACAGGTGACAGGCCGTACCACAACGTAGGCTGAGTACGTCGGCATGCGAAGGGCATTGAACATGCAAACTTCTCAACGACCAGCTTGCGAAGGCAGGGGGGAAGGGGGGGGGGGGGGCATGTACGTCCTGCTGCTATCCACATTACAGTGTATAGCAGGAGCATGTGGAAAGTCAGCAACACCTGCAAGGTGTTTAACATGACGCGATACACAGGGGACCGGGCAGTGCGAATAGCGAACTATATTGCGAGGGTTGCGGTTAGGCAACACTACACTAATTTAACGAGTTGCATAACAATTACAGAGCAGGTTAAGGCGCAATATAGGTTAGGTTAAGGCACAACATGGGTTACGTTAAAGCACAACATGGGTTACGTTAAAGCACAACATGGGTTACGTTAAAGCACAACATGGGTTACGTTAAAGCACAATTTAGGTTACGTTCAAGCACAATTTAGGTTACGTTGAAGCACAATTTAGGTTACGTTGAAGCACAATTTAGGTTACGTTGAAGCACAATTTAGGTTACGTTGAAGCACAATTTAGGTTACGTTGAAGCACAAATTAGGTTACGTTGAGGCACAAATTAGGTTACGTTGAGGCACAAATTAGGTTACGTTGAGGCACAAATTAGGTTACGTTGAGGCACAAATTAGGTTACGTTGAGGCACAATATGGGTTAGGTTGAGGCACAATATGGGTTAGGTTGAGGCACAATATGGGTTAGGTTGAGGCACAATATGGGTTAGGTTGAGGCACAATATGGGTTAGGTTGAGGCACAAATTGGGTTAGGTTGAGGCACAATATGGGTTAGGTTAAGGCACAATATGGGTTAGGTTAAGGCACAATATGGGTTAGGTTAAGGTACAATATGGGTTAGGTTAAGGTACAATATGGGTTAGGTTAAGGTACAATATGGGTTAGGTTAAGGTACAATATGGGTTAGGTTAAGGTACAATATGGGTTAGGTTAAGGCACAATATGGGTTAGGTTAAGGCACAACATGGGTTAGGTTAAGGCACAACATGGGTTAGGTTAAGGCACAACATGGGTTAGGTTAAGGCACAACATGGGTTAGGTTAAGGCACAACATGGGTTAGGTTAAGGCACAATATGGGTTAGGTTAAGGCACAACAT
>NW_026047412.1:5000-10000 GCF_023864345.2 Schistocerca serialis cubense
GGCGGTGAACCAACAGCGTGGGACACAAATCCAACTACGAGCTTTTTAACCGCAACAACTTTAATATACGCTATTGGAGCTGGAATTACCGCGGCTGCTGGCACCAGACTTGCCCTCCAATAGATACTCGTTAAAGGATTTAAAGTGTACTCATTCCGATTACGGGGCCTCGGATGAGTCCCGTATCGTTATTTTTCGTCACTACCTCCCCGTGCCGGGAGTGGGTAATTTGCGCGCCTGCTGCCTTCCTTGGATGTGGTAGCCGTTTCTCAGGCTCCCTCTCCGGAATCGAACCCTGATTCCCCGTTTACCCGTTACAACCATGGTAGGCGCAGAACCTACCATCGACAGTTGATAAGGCAGACATTTGAAAGATGCGTCGCCGGTACGAGGACCGTGCGATCAGCCCTAAGTTATTCAGAGTCACCAAGGCAAACGGACGGACGAGCCGACCGATTGGTTTTGATCTAATAAAAGCGTCCCTTCCATCTCTGGTCGGGACTCTGTTTGCATGTATTAGCTCTAGAATTACCACAGTTATCCAAGTAACGTGGGTACGATCTAAGGAACCATAACTGATTTAATGAGCCATTCGCGGTTTCACCTTAATGCGGCTTGTACTGAGACATGCATGGCTTAATCTTTGAGACAAGCATATGACTACTGGCAGGATCAACCAGGGAGCTGCGTCAACTAGAGCTGAGCAGGCCGGCCGCCCGGGAGTGTGTCCCGGGGGCCCGCGCGAACACGCAAGCGTCCGCTCAATTATCTGCAAACAGGAGGAGGCTGAGCTCCCCTGCACAACACACCTCGAAACCCTCTCAGGTCCCGGCGGCGCGCAGCGCCGTCCTAAGTACTTGGTCGGGTTCGAGAGAGGCGCAATCGCCCGGAGTTAGGCGAGTAGACGCTTTAGGTGCGACCACCCGTGCTCCCAACTGAGCTTGCCGCTGCCGACAGAGGCCCGGGAGCGTGCTGTCGTGGCATTGCCGGCGGGAGACAACACGCGCCACCTACGGTGACCGGCAGCTCCAACGCCAGCGCCACAGAAGGACAAAAGCCCTACTTGGGTGCCGAAGCGAACTCTCCCAGCACAGCGCACGCGCCAACACGTCCGCACAGCTGCGATACAAACCACCTGCGAGAACCGCTGGGGCGACCGAGCAGCAGACGGCGTCGCGGCGCCGAGCGCCGGGCGGCGGCGCATCCTCAGCGCAACAAAGTCCTCAATCGGACCAGCACACTGCAGATGGCCACCGCGCTTCGCACCGGGCCCGCGAGGACCTACTTTGGCCGCAAGGCGCCGCGAGCAGGGGGCGCCGGCGCGCAGCTGCGCCGCCTGCCGCGTCCGTCGGCCGGCGCGCCTGCCACCGGCCGCCCCCACCAGCCGGCTGTAGCGCGTGCGCCCACGCACCGCGCTGCCAGCACGCCGGGCGGCCCCCCCTCAACCGGCCGGGGACGGTCCCACCCAGCCACCGCCGCGTATCGCCTCACTCCCAGATCCCCTTTCACGTTCGTGGGCATGGTGGGTCCCCTTTCACGTTCGTGGCATGGTGGGTATCCCTGAAACAACCGGTTAATAGCTCGACCGATCGTCGCCAACACTGATTCACCTCTAGCGAGAACAACCGCACCACAACGGGTTACCGGTTGTTCATTTGCGTAACGTCACCAGCAAACGTACACGTCCATCGCCATTTGCAACGAGTATTGCATGCCTGTGTCAGGTGTCACAACACACTACGTCTGCCCACATAGACGCAACAACATGTGCACGCCTAGAGAACACGTGGAAGGTAGACCCCGTACGTATGCGGTGTCCATTGCGCGAACGACTGTCAGCCCGCCTCTGCAGCATGTCGCAGATGTGGAACGCGGTGCAACATGCTATCACGGTGTGTGAGAAGAGACGACTACGTCCGAATACACGCTCCACTACATCAACAGACTGGCTCATGCTGATCGCCATCCAGGGCGTCCGTTCCTCCCACACGTCTGTATGGCGTACCACACTGCAATCCAGCTCTTATAGGGAGACGACACGTAGCTGCGTGCACAATATTTGGACTTGTATGGTCCGCCGTTGCTAGGCGCTGTCGTCATACGGTCACATGGGCCACGATGTATCATTCAGTACATACGGAGCAATGTGCAGTACAGTTTGTGGGTTTTGCGTACATCGGCGGACAGGTGACAGGCCGTACCACAACGTAGGCTGAGTACGTCGGCATGCGAAGGGCATTGAACATGCAAACTTCTCACCGACCAGCTTGCGAAGGCAGGGGGGAAGGGGGGGGGGGGCATGTACGTCCTGCTGCTATCCACACTACAGTGTATAGCAGGAGCATGTGGAAAGTCAGCAACACCTGCAAGGTGTTTAACATGACGCGATACACAGGGGACCGGGCAGTGCGAGTAGCGAACTATATTGCGATGGGTTGCGGTTAGGCAACACTACACTACTTTAACGGGTTGCATAACAATTACAGAGCAGGTTCAGCGACAACGTGCGTCAGGTTAAGGCGCAATATAGTTTAGGTTACGGCGCACTTTAGGTTAGGTTAAGGCACATTATAGGTTAGGTTAAGGCACAACATGGGTTACGTTAAGGCACAACATGGGTTACGTTAAGGCACAACATGGGTTAGGTTAAGGCACAACATGGGTTAGGTTAAGGCACAACATGGGTTAGGTTAAGGCACAACATGGGCTTAGGTTAAGGCACAACATGGGTTAGGTTAAGGCACAACATGGGTTAGGTTAAGGCACAACATGGGTTAGGTTAAGGCACAACATGGGTTAGGTTAAGGCACACCATGGGTTAGGTTAAGGCACACCATGGTTAGGTTAAGGCACACCATGGGTTAGGTTAAGGCACAACATGGGTTAGGTTAAGGCACAACATGGGTTAGGTTAAGGCACAACATGGGTTAGGTTAAGGCACAACATGGGTTAGGTTAAGGCACAACATGGGTTAGGTTAAGGCACAACGTAGGTTAGGTTAAGGCACAACGTGGGTTAGGTTAAGGCACAACGTGGGTTAGGTTAAGGCACAACGTGGGTTAGGTTAAGGCACAACGTGGGTTAGGTTAAGGCACAACATGGGTTAGGTTAAGGCACAACATGGGTTAGGTTAAGGCACACCATGGGTTAGGTTAAGGCACAACATGGGTTAGGTTAAGGCACAACATGGGTTAGGTTAAGGCACAACATGGGTTAGGTTAAGGCACAACATGGGTTAGGTTAAGGCACAACATGGGTTAGGTTAAGGCACAACGTAGGTTAGGTTAAGGCACAACGTGGGTTAGGTTAAGGCACAACATGGGTTAGGTTAAGGCACAACATGGGTTAGGTTAAGGCACAACATGGGTTAGGTTAAGGCACAACATGGGTTAGGTTAAGGCACAACATGGGTTAGGTTAAGGCACAACATGGGTTAGGTTACGGCACAACATGGGTTACGTTACGGCACAACATGGGTTACGTTACGGCACAACATGGGTTACGTTACGGCACAACATGGGTTACGTTACGGCACAACATGGGTTACGTTACGGCACAACATGGGTTACGTTACGGCACAACATGGGTTACGTTACGGCACAAATTAGGTTAGGTTACGGCACAAATTAGGTTAGGTTAAGGCACAAATTAGGTTAGGTTAAGGCACAAATTAGGTTAGGTTAAGGCACAAATTAGGTTAGGTTAAGGCACAAATTAGGTTAGGTTAAGGCACAAATTAGGTTAGGTTAAGGCACAAATTAGGTTAGGTTAAGGCACGATATAGGTTAGGTTAAGGCACGATATAGGTTAGGTTAAGGCACGATATAGGTTAGGTTAAGGCACGATATAGGTTAGGTTAAGGCACGATATAGGTTAGGTTAAGGCACGATATAGGTTAGGTTAAGGCACGATATAGGTTAGGTTAAGGCACGATATAGGTTAGGTTAAGGCACGATATAGGTTAGGTTAAGGTACGATATAGGTTAGGTTAAGGTACGATATAGGTTAGGTTAAGGTACGATATAGGTTAGGTTAAGGTACGATATAGGTTAGGTTAAGGTACGATATAGGTTAGGTTAAGGTACGATATAGGTTAGGTTAAGGTACGATATAGGTTAGGTTAAGGTACGATATAGGTTAGGTTAAGGTACGATATAGGTTAGGTTAAGGTACGATATAGCGTAGGTTCAGATACACATTGTTGTAGGGAAAGGTGTATTGGGGGGGGGGGCGGCAGGTTCGTTGATAGTGATTATCGTAATTGGATGCCTGCGGTATTATCCGATTTGTCACGTCAGGATGCACTTTTGGCTCATGACAGGCGGCGCTCCGATTCCATGGTTGTGGCAGATCTGTGTCTTTCATTCCTGCCATTGTTTGTGTGCTGTGACAGGAGGCAGTATTGTGATGTTGGGTGCACCACTGTGTAGGACATGTGTGGGTGTTCGTGGCTTAGCTGAGCAATGTGCGGATGTCGGAAGGGTGGGATATTGTGTTTTCTGGGTGGACCTCCCGGTCTGGTAATGATAGTGTGGATTGTGTCATGTGGCGGAGAGGATGCACTGGATGTTCTTCCATGCTGGTGGTTAGATATTGTGTGTGATAAGAGAGTAGTGTGTGATAAGAGTGTCTGGCTGACGTGTGGTTCTCATTGTGTGCAGAGTCTTTCAGCATGTATAGGGACGGTTGTATATATTATCTGTATTCTGATGGCTCTGCATCTATTACTAATCAGTGCCGTGTATACGGTTACTCTAGTTCCAGTCGAAACTGTTCTATCTCTGTACATTAGTGACACTGCGGCTCCACTATGTTGCCGCCCCTGTCGGCCGTTTCCCCCAGTGTATGGCTAATGATTATCAGCAATCAGTCTATTAGTCAATACCGGTAGTGTGACGACGTCAAATGTCCGGGATGGGGGAAGCTACACCCTTCCCGTGGGTCAGGGCCTAGAAAGACTCTTCCCACGCAGGAGACTCGGACTGTCGTTACTCTTCCGA
>NW_026047412.1:17500-22500 GCF_023864345.2 Schistocerca serialis cubense
GACGTCCCACGATACATGCCAGTTAAACACCGACGGGCGGTGAACCAACAGCGTGGGACACAAATCCAACTACGAGCTTTTTAACCGCAACAACTTTAATATACGCTATTGGAGCTGGAATTACCGCGGCTGCTGGCACCAGACTTGCCCTCCAATAGATACTCGTTAAAGGATTTAAAGTGTACTCATTCCGATTACGGGGCCTCGGATGAGTCCCGTATCGTTATTTTTCGTCACTACCTCCCCGTGCCGGGAGTGGGTAATTTGCGCGCCTGCTGCCTTCCTTGGATGTGGTAGCCGTTTCTCAGGCTCCCTCTCCGGAATCGAACCCTGATTCCCTGTTACCCGTTACAACCATGGTAGGCGCAGAACCTACCATCGACAGTTGATAAGGCAGACATTTGAAAGATGCGTCGCCGGTACGAGGACCGTGCGATCAGCCCTAAGTTATTCAGAGTCACCAAGGCAAACGGACCGGACGAGCCGACCGATTGGTTTTGATCTAATAAAAGCGTCCCTTCCATCTCTGGTCGGGACTCTGTTTGCATGTATTAGCTCTAGAATTACCACAGTTATCCAAGTAACGTGGGTACGATCTAAGGAACCATAACTGATTTAATGAGCCATTCGCGGTTTCACCTTAATGCGGCTTGTACTGAGACATGCATGGCTTAATCTTTGAGACAAGCATATGACTACTGGCAGGATCAACCAGGGAGCTGCGTCAACTAGAGCTGAGCAGCCGGCCGCCCGGGAGTGTGTCCCGGGGGCCCGCGCGAACACGCAAGCGTCCGCTCAATTATTCTGCAAACAGGAGGAGGCTGAGCTCCCCTGCACAACACACCTCGAAACCCTCTCAGGTCCCGGCGGCGCGCAGCGCCGTCCTAAGTACTTGGTCGGGTTCGAGAGAGGCGCAATCGCCCGGAGTTAGGCGAGTAGACGCTTTAGGTGCGACCACCCGTGCTCCCAACTGAGCTTGCCGCTGCCGACAGAGGCCCGGGAGCGTGCTGTCGTGGCATTGCCGGCGGGAGACAACACGCGCCACCTACGGTGACCGGCAGCTCCAACGCCAGCGCCACAGAAGGACAAAAGCCCTACTTGGGTGCCGAAGCGAACTCTCCCAGCACAGCGCACGCGCCAACACGTCCGCACAGCTGCGATACAAACCACCTGCGAGAACCGCTGGGGCGACCGAGCAGCAGACGGCGTCGCGGCGCCGAGCGCCGGGCGGCGGCGCATCCTCAGCGCACAAAGTCCTCAATCGGACCAGCACACTGCAGATGGCCACCGCGCTTCGCACCGGGCCCGCGAGGACCTACTTTGGCCGCAAGGCGCCGCGAGCAGGGGGCGCCGGCGCGCAGCTGCGCCGCCTGCCGCGTCCGTCGGCCGGCGCGCCTGCCACCGGCCGCCCCCACCAGCCGGCTGTAGCGCGTGCGCCCACGCACCGCGCTGCCAGCACGCCGGGCGGCCCCCCCTCACCGGCCGGGGACGGTCCCACCCAGCCACCGCCGCGTATCGCCTCACACCCAGATCCCCTTTCACGTTCGTGGGCATGGTGGGTCCCCTTTCACGTTCGTGGGCATGGTGGGTATCCCTGAAACAACCGGTTAATAGCTCGACCGATCGTCGCCAACACTGATTCACCTCTAGCGAGAACAACCGCACCACAACGGGTTACCGGTTGTTCATTTGCGTAACGTCACCAGCAAACGTACACGTCCATCGCCATTTGCAACGAGTATTGCATGCCTGTGTCAGGTGTCACAACACACTACGTCTGCCCACATAGACGCAACAACATGTGCACGCCTAGAGAACACGTGGAAGGTAGACCCCGTACGTATGCGGTGTCCATTGCGCGAACGACTGTCAGCCCGCCTCTGCAGCATGTCGCAGATGTGGAACGCGGTGCAACATGCTATCACGGTGTGTGAGAAGAGACGACTACGTCCGAATACACGCTCCACTACATCAACAGACTGCTCATGCTGATCGCCATCCAGGGCGTCCGTTCCTCCCACACGTCTGTATGGCGTACCACACTGCAATCCAGCTCTTATAGGGAGACGACACGTAGCTGCGTGCACAATATTTGGACTGTATGGTCCGCCGTTGCTAGGCGCTGTCGTCATACGGTCACATGGGCCACGATGTATCATTCAGTACATACGGAGCAATGTGCAGTACAGTTTGTGGGTTTTGCGTACATCGGCGGACAGGTGACAGGCCGTACCACAACGTAGGCTGAGTACGTCGGCATGCGAAGGGCATTGAACATGCAAACTTCTCACCGACCAGCTTGCGAAGGCAGGGGGGAAGGGGGGGGGGCATGTACGTCCTGCTGCTATCCACACTACAGTGTATAGCAGGAGCATGTGGAAAGTCAGCAACACCTGCAAGGTGTTTAACATGACGCGATACACAGGGGACCGGGCAGTGCGAGTAGCGAACTATATTGCGAGGGTTGCGGTTAGGCAACACTACACTACTTTAACGGGTTGCATAACAATTACAGAGCAGGTTCAGCGACAACGTGCGTCAGGTTAAGGCGCAATATAGTTTAGGTTACGGCGCACTTTAGGTTAGGTTAAGGCACATTATAGGTTAGGTTAAGGCACAACATGGGTTACGTTAAGGCACAACATGGGTTACGTTAAGGCACAACATGGGTTAGGTTAAGGCACAACATGGGTTAGGTTAAGGCACAACATGGGTTAGGTTAAGGCACAACATGGGTTAGGTTAAGGCACAACATGGGTTAGGTTAAGGCACAACATGGGTTAGGTTAAGGCACAACATGGGTTAGGTTAAGGCACAACATGGGTTAGGTTAAGGCACACCATGGGTTAGGTTAAGGCACACCATGGGTTAGGTTAAGGCACACCATGGGTTAGGTTAAGGCACAACATGGGTTAGGTTAAGGCACAACATGGGTTAGGTTAAGGCACAACATGGGTTAGGTTAAGGCACAACATGGGTTAGGTTAAGGCACAACATGGGTTAGGTTAAGGCACAACGTGGGTTAGGTTAAGGCACAACGTGGGTTAGGTTAAGGCACAACGTGGGTTAGGTTAAGGCACAACGTGGGTTAGGTTAAGGCACAACATGGGTTAGGTTAAGGCACAACATGGGTTAGGTTAAGGCACACCATGGGTTAGGTTAAGGCACAACATGGGTTAGGTTAAGGCACAACATGGGTTAGGTTAAGGCACAACATGGGTTAGGTTAAGGCACAACATGGGTTAGGTTAAGGCACAACATGGGTTAGGTTAAGGCACAACATGGGTTAGGTTAAGGCACAACATGGGTTAGGTTAAGGCACAACGTAGGTTAGGTTAAGGCACAACGTGGGTTAGGTTAAGGCAC
Organism: Schistocerca serialis cubense; assembly: GCF_023864345.2. Taxonomy (NCBI): domain Eukaryota; kingdom Metazoa; phylum Arthropoda; class Insecta; order Orthoptera; family Acrididae; genus Schistocerca; species Schistocerca serialis. The sequence continues at coordinate 20,867 of NW_026047412.1, forward strand.
AACATGGGTTAGGTTAAGGCACAACATGGGTTAGGTTAAGGCACAACATGGGTTAGGTTAAGGCACAACATGGGTTAGGTTAAGGCACAACATGGGTTAGGTTACGGCACAACATGGGTTACGTTACGGCACAACATGGGTTACGTTACGGCACAACATGGGTTACGTTACGGCACAACATGGGTTACGTTACGGCACAACATGGGTTACGTTACGGCACAACATGGGTTACGTTACGGCACAACATGGGTTACGTTACGGCACAAATTAGGTTAGGTTACGGCACAAATTAGGTTAGGTTAAGGCACAAATTAGGTTAGGTTAAGGCACAAATTAGGTTAGGTTAAGGCACAAATTAGGTTAGGTTAAGGCACAAATTAGGTTAGGTTAAGGCACAAATTAGGTTAGGTTAAGGCACAAATTAGGTTAGGTTAAGGCACAAATTAGGTTAGGTTAAGGCACGATATAGGTTAGGTTAAGGCACGATATAGGTTAGGTTAAGGCACGATATAGGTTAGGTTAAGGCACGATATAGGTTAGGTTAAGGCACGATATAGGTTAGGTTAAGGCACGATATAGGTTAGGTTAAGGCACGATATAGGTTAGGTTAAGGCACGATATAGGTTAGGTTAAGGCACGATATAGGTTAGGTTAAGGTACGATATAGGTTAGGTTAAGGTACGATATAGGTTAGGTTAAGGTACGATATAGGTTAGGTTAAGGTACGATATAGGTTAGGTTAAGGTACGATATAGGTTAGGTTAAGGTACGATATAGGTTAGGTTAAGGTACGATATAGGTTAGGTTAAGGTACGATATAAGTTAGGTTAAGGTACGATATAGGTTAGGTTAAGGTACGATATAGGTTAGGTTAAGGTACGATATAGCGTAGGTTCAGATACACATTGTTGTAGGGAAAGGTGTATTGGGGGGGGGGGCGGCAGGTTCGTTGATAGTGATTATCGTAATTGGATGCCTGCGGTATTATCCGATTTGTCACGTCAGGATGCACTTTTGGCTCATGACAGGCGGCGCTCCGATTCCATGGTTGTGGCAGATCTGTGTCTTTCATTCCTGCCATTGTTTGTGTGCTGTGACAGGAGGCAGTATTGTGATGTTGGGTGCACCACTGTGTAGGACATGTGTGGGTGTTCGTGGCTTAGCTGAGCAATGTGCGGATGTCGGAAGGGTGGGATATTGTGTTTTCTGGGTGGACCTCCCGGTCTGGTAATGATAGTGTGGATTGTGTCATGTGGCGGAGAGGATGCACTGGATGTTCTTCCATGCTGGTGGTTAGATATTGTGTGTGATAAGAGAGTAGTGTGTGATAAGAGTGTCTGGCTGACGTGTGGTTCTCATTGTGTGCAGAGTCTTTCAGCATGTATAGGGACGGTTGTATATATTATCTGTATTCTGATGGCTCTGCATCTATTACTAATCAGTGCCGTGTATACGGTTACTCTAGTTCCAGTCGAAACTGTTCTATCTCTGTACATTAGTGACACTGCGGCTCCACTATGTTGCCGCCCCTGTCGGCCGTTTCCCCCAGTGTATGGCTAATGATTATCAGCAATCAGTCTATTAGTCAATACCGGTAGTGTGACGACGTCAAATGTCCGGGATGGGGGAAGCTA
>NW_026047412.1:30000-35000 GCF_023864345.2 Schistocerca serialis cubense
TCAACGGGGTCCGCCTCGGGACGCACGAGCACGCACGAGGCGGTCGCACGCCTTCGGCTCGCCCCACCGGCAGGACGTCCCACGATACATGCCAGTTAAACACCGACGGGCGGTGAACCAACAGCGTGGGACACAAATCCAACTACGAGCTTTTTAACCGCAACAACTTTAATATACGCTATTGGAGCTGGAATTACCGCGGCTGCTGGCACCAGACTTGCCCTCCAATAGATACTCGTTAAAGGATTTAAAGTGTACTCATTCCGATTACGGGGCCTCGGATGAGTCCCGTATCGTTATTTTTCGTCACTACCTCCCCGTGCCGGGAGTGGGTAATTTGCGCGCCTGCTGCCTTCCTTGGATGTGGTAGCCGTTTCTCAGGCTCCCTCTCCGGAATCGAACCCTGATTCCCCGTTACCCGTTACAACCATGGTAGGCGCAGAACCTACCATCGACAGTTGATAAGGCAGACATTTGAAAGATGCGTCGCCGGTACGAGGACCGTGCGATCAGCCCTAAGTTATTCAGAGTCACCAAGGCAAACGGACCGGACGAGCCGACCGATTGGTTTTGATCTAATAAAAGCGTCCCTTCCATCTCTGGTCGGGACTCTGTTTGCATGTATTAGCTCTAGAATTACCACAGTTATCCAAGTAACGTGGGTACGATCTAAGGAACCATAACTGATTTAATGAGCCATTCGCGGTTTCACCTTAATGCGGCTTGTACTGAGACATGCATGGCTTAATCTTTGAGACAAGCATATGACTACTGGCAGGATCAACCAGGGAGCTGCGTCAACTAGAGCTGAGCAGCCGGCCGCCCGGGAGTGTGTCCCGGGGGCCCGCGCGAACACGCAAGCGTCCGCTCAATTATTCTGCAAACAGGAGGAGGCTGAGCTCCCCTGCACAACACACCTCGAAACCCTCTCAGGTCCCGGCGGCGCGCAGCGCCGTCCTAAGTACTTGGTCGGGTTCGAGAGAGGCGCAATCGCCCGGAGTTAGGCGAGTAGACGCTTTAGGTGCGACCACCCGTGCTCCCAACTGAGCTTGCCGCTGCCGACAGAGGCCCGGGAGCGTGCTGTCGTGGCATTGCCGGCGGGAGACAACACGCGCCACCTACGGTGACCGGCAGCTCCAACGCCAGCGCCACAGAAGGACAAAAGCCCTACTTGGGTGCCGAAGCGAACTCTCCCAGCACAGCGCACGCGCCAACACGTCCGCACAGCTGCGATACAAACCACCTGCGAGAACCGCTGGGGCGACCGAGCAGCAGACGGCGTCGCGGCGCCGAGCGCCGGGCGGCGGCGCATCCTCAGCGCACAAAGTCCTCAATCGGACCAGCACACTGCAGATGGCCACCGCGCTTCGCACCGGGCCCGCGAGGACCTACTTTGGCCGCAAGGCGCCGCGAGCAGGGGGCGCCGGCGCGCAGCTGCGCCGCCTGCCGCGTCCGTCGGCCGGCGCGCCTGCCACCGGCCGCCCCCACCAGCCGGCTGTAGCGCGTGCGCCCACGCACCGCGCTGCCAGCACGCCGGGCGGCCCCCCCTCACCGGCCGGGGACGGTCCCACCCAGCCACCGCCGCGTATCGCCTCACACCCAGATCCCCTTTCACGTTCGTGGGCATGGTGGGTCCCCTTTCACGTTCGTGGGCATGGTGGGTATCCCTGAAACAACCGGTTAATAGCTCGACCGATCGTCGCCAACACTGATTCACCTCTAGCGAGAACAACCGCACCACAACGGGTTACCGGTTGTTCATTTGCGTAACGTCACCAGCAAACGTACACGTCCATCGCCATTTGCAACGAGTATTGCATGCCTGTGTCAGGTGTCACAACACACTACGTCTGCCCACATAGACGCAACAACATGTGCACGCCTAGAGAACACGTGGAAGGTAGACCCCGTACGTATGCGGTGTCCATTGCGCGAACGACTGTCAGCCCGCCTCTGCAGCATGTCGCAGATGTGGAACGCGGTGCAACATGCTATCACGGTGTGTGAGAAGAGACGACTACGTCCGAATACACGCTCCACTACATCAACAGACTGCTCATGCTGATCGCCATCCAGGGCGTCCGTTCCTCCCACACGTCTGTATGGCGTACCACACTGCAATCCAGCTCTTATAGGGAGACGACACGTAGCTGCGTGCACAATATTTGGACTGTATGGTCCGCCGTTGCTAGGCGCTGTCGTCATACGGTCACATGGGCCACGATGTATCATTCAGTACATACGGAGCAATGTGCAGTACAGTTTGTGGGTTTTGCGTACATCGGCGGACAGGTGACAGGCCGTACCACAACGTAGGCTGAGTACGTCGGCATGCGAAGGGCATTGAACATGCAAACTTCTCACCGACCAGCTTGCGAAGGCAGGGGGGAAGGGGGGGGGGCATGTACGTCCTGCTGCTATCCACACTACAGTGTATAGCAGGAGCATGTGGAAAGTCAGCAACACCTGCAAGGTGTTTAACATGACGCGATACACAGGGGACCGGGCAGTGCGAGTAGCGAACTATATTGCGAGGGTTGCGGTTAGGCAACACTACACTACTTTAACGGGTTGCATAACAATTACAGAGCAGGTTCAGCGACAACGTGCGTCAGGTTAAGGCGCAATATAGTTTAGGTTACGGCGCACTTTAGGTTAGGTTAAGGCACATTATAGGTTAGGTTAAGGCACAACATGGGTTACGTTAAGGCACAACATGGGTTACGTTAGAGGCACAACATGGGTTAGGTTAAGGCACAACATGGGTTAGGTTAAGGCACAACATGGGTTAGGTTAAAGGACAACATGGGTTAGGTTAAGGCACAACATGGGTTAGGTTAAGGCACAACATGGGTTAGGTTAAGGCACAACATGGGTTAGGTTAAGGCACAACATGGGTTAGGTTAAGGCACAACATGGGTTAGGTTAAGGCACAACATGGGTTAGGAGTTAAGGCACAACATGGGTTAGGTTAAGGCACAACATGGGTTAGGTTAAGGCACAACATGGGTTAGGTTAAGGCACAACATGGGTTAGGTTAAGGCACAACATGGGTTAGGTTAAGGCACAACATGGGTTAGGTTAAGGCACAACATGGGTTAGGTTAAGGCACAACATGGGTTAGGTTAAGGCACAACATGGGTTAGGTTAAGGCACAACATGGGTTAGGTTAAGGCACAACATGGGTTAGGTTAAGGCACAACATGGGTTAGGTTAAGGCACAACATGGGTTAGGTTAAGGCACAACATGGGTTAGGTTAAGGCACAACATGGGTTAGGTTAAGGCACAACATGGGTTAGGTTAAGGCACAACATGGGTTAGGTTAAGGCACAACATGGGTTAGGTTAGGCACAACATGGGTTAGGTTAAGGCACAACATGGGTTAGGTTAAGGCACAACATGGGTTAGGTTAAGGCACAACATGGTTAGGTTAAGGCACAACATGGGTTAGGTTAAGGCACAACATGGGTTAGGTTAAGGCACAACATGGGTTAGGTTAAGGCACAACATGGGTTAGGTTAAGGCACAACATGGGTTAGGTTAAGGCACAACATGGGTTAGGTTAAGGCACAACATGGGTTAGGTTAAGGCACAACATGGGTTAGGTTAAGGCACAACATGGGTTAGGTTAAGGCACACCTGGGTTAGGTTAAGGCACACCATGGGTTAGGTTAAGGCACAACATGGGTTAGGTTAAGGCACAACATGGGTTAGGTTAAGGCACAACATGGGTTAGGTTAAGGCACAACATGGGTTAGGTTAAGGCACAACATGGGTTAGGTTAAGGCACAACGTAGGTTAGGTTAAGGCACAACGTGGGTTAGGTTAAGGCACAACGTGGGTAGGTTAAGGCACAACGTGGGTTAGGTTAAGGCACAACGTGGGTTAGGTTAAGGCACAACATGGGTTAGGTTAAGGCACAACATGGGTTAGGTTAAGGCACACCATGGGTTAGGTTAAGGCACAACATGGGTTAGGTTAAGGCACAACATGGGTTAGGTTAAGGCACAACATGGGTTAGGTTAAGGCACAACATGGTTAGGTTAAGGCACAACATGGGTTAGGTTAAGGCACAACATGGTTAGGTTAAGGCACAACATGGGTTAGGTTAAGGCACAACGTAGGTTAGGTTAAGGCACAACGTGGGTTAGGTTAAGGCACAACATGGGTTAGGTTAAGGCACAACATGGGTTAGGTTAAGGCACAACATGGGTTAGGTTAAGGCACAACATGGGTTAGGTTAAGGCACAACATGGGTTAGGTTAAGGCACAACATGGGTTAGGTTACGGCACAACATGGGTTACGTTACGGCACAACATGGGTTACGTTACGGCACAACATGGGTTACGTTACGGCACAACATGGGTTACGTTACGGCACAACATGGGTTACGTTACGGCACAACATGGGTTACGTTACGGCACAACATGGGTTACGTTACGGCACAACATGGGTTACGTTACGGCACAAATTAGGTTAGGTTACGGCACAAATTAGGTTAGGTTAAGGCACAAATTAGGTTAGGTTAAGGCACAAATTAGGTTAGGTTAAGGCACAAATTAGGTTAGGTTAAGGCACAAATTAGGTTAGGTTAAGGCACAAATTAGGTTAGGTTAAGGCACAAATTAGGTTAGGTTAAGGCACGATATAGGTTAGGTTAAGGCACGATATAGGTTAGGTTAAGGCACGATATAGGTTAGGTTAAGGCACGATATAGGTTAGGTTAAGGCACGATATAGGTTAGGTTAAGGCACGATATAGGTTAGGTTAAGGCACGATATAGGTTAGGTTAAGGCACGATATAGGTTAGGTTAAGGTACGATATAGGTTAGGTTAAGGTACGATATAGGTTAGGTTAAGGTACGATATAGGTTAGGTTAAGGTACGATATAGGTTAGGTTAAGGTACGATATAGGTTAGGTTAAGGTACGATATAGGTTAGGTTAAGGTACGATATAGGTTAGGTTAAGGTACGATATAGGTTAGGTTAAGGTACGA
>NW_026047412.1:42500-47500 GCF_023864345.2 Schistocerca serialis cubense
TCACAGACCTGTTATTGCTCAATCTCGTGCGGCTAGAAGCCGCCTGTCCCTCTAAGAAGAAAAGTAATCGCTGACAGCACGAAGGATGTCACGCGACTAGTTAGCAGGCTAGAGTCTCGTTCGTTATCGGAATTAACCAGACAAATCGCTCCACCAACTAAGAACGGCCATGCACCACCACCCACCGAATCAAGAAAGAGCTATCAATCTGTCAATCCTTCCGGTGTCCGGGCCTGGTGAGGTTTCCCGTGTTGAGTCAAATTAAGCCTCAGGCTCCACTCCTGGTGGTGCCCTTCCGTCAATTCCTTTAAGTTTCAGCTTTGCAACCATACTTCCCCCGGAACCCAAAAGCTTTGGTTTCCCGGAGGCTGCCCGCCGAGTCATCGGAGGAACTGCGGCGGATCGCTGGCTGGCATCGTTTATGGTTAGAACTAGGGCGGTATCTGATCGCCTTCGAACCTCTAACTTTCGTTCTTGATTAATGAAAACATACTTGGCAAATGCTTTCGCTTCTGTTCGTCTTGCGACGATCCAAGAATTTCACCTCTAACGTCGCAATACGAATGCCCCCGCCTGTCCCTATTAATCATTACCTCGGGTTCCGAAAACCAACAAAATAGAACCGAGGTCCTATTCCATTATTCCATGCACACAGTATTCAGGCGGGCTTGCCTGCTTTAAGCACTCTAATTTGTTCAAAGTAAACGTGCCGGCCCACCGAGACACTCAATAAAGAGCACCCTGGTAGGATTTCAACGGGGTCCGCCTCGGGACGCACGAGCACGCACGAGGCGGTCGCACGCCTTCGGCTCGCCCCACCGGCAGGACGTCCCACGATACATGCCAGTTAAACACCGACGGGCGGTGAACCAACAGCGTGGGACACAAATCCAACTACGAGCTTTTTAACCGCAACAACTTTAATATACGCTATTGGAGCTGGAATTACCGCGGCTGCTGGCACCAGACTTGCCCTCCAATAGATACTCGTTAAAGGATTTAAAGTGTACTCATTCCGATTACGGGGCCTCGGATGAGTCCCGTATCGTTATTTTTCGTCACTACCTCCCCGTGCCGGGAGTGGGTAATTTGCGCGCCTGCTGCCTTCCTTGGATGTGGTAGCCGTTTCTCAGGCTCCCTCTCCGGAATCGAACCCTGATTCCCCGTTACCCGTTACAACCATGGTAGGCGCAGAACCTACCATCGACAGTTGATAAGGCAGACATTTGAAAGATGCGTCGCCGGTACGAGGACCGTGCGATCAGCCCTAAGTTATTCAGAGTCACCAAGGCAAACGGACCGGACGAGCCGACCGATTGGTTTTGATCTAATAAAAGCGTCCCTTCCATCTCTGGTCGGGACTCTGTTTGCATGTATTAGCTCTAGAATTACCACAGTTATCCAAGTAACGTGGGTACGATCTAAGGAACCATAACTGATTTAATGAGCCATTCGCGGTTTCACCTTAATGCGGCTTGTACTGAGACATGCATGGCTTAATCTTTGAGACAAGCATATGACTACTGGCAGGATCAACCAGGGAGCTGCGTCAACTAGAGCTGAGCAGCCGGCCGCCCGGGAGTGTGTCCCGGGGGCCCGCGCGAACACGCAAGCGTCCGCTCAATTATTCTGCAAACAGGAGGAGGCTGAGCTCCCCTGCACAACACACCTCGAAACCCTCTCAGGTCCCGGCGGCGCGCAGCGCCGTCCTAAGTACTTGGTCGGGTTCGAGAGAGGCGCAATCGCCCGGAGTTAGGCGAGTAGACGCTTTAGGTGCGACCACCCGTGCTCCCAACTGAGCTTGCCGCTGCCGACAGAGGCCCGGGAGCGTGCTGTCGTGGCATTGCCGGCGGGAGACAACACGCGCCACCTACGGTGACCGGCAGCTCCAACGCCAGCGCCACAGAAGGACAAAAGCCCTACTTGGGTGCCGAAGCGAACTCTCCCAGCACAGCGCACGCGCCAACACGTCCGCACAGCTGCGATACAAACCACCTGCGAGAACCGCTGGGGCGACCGAGCAGCAGACGGCGTCGCGGCGCCGAGCGCCGGGCGGCGGCGCATCCTCAGCGCACAAAGTCCTCAATCGGACCAGCACACTGCAGATGGCCACCGCGCTTCGCACCGGGCCCGCGAGGACCTACTTTGGCCGCAAGGCGCCGCGAGCAGGGGGCGCCGGCGCGCAGCTGCGCCGCCTGCCGCGTCCGTCGGCCGGCGCGCCTGCCACCGGCCGCCCCCACCAGCCGGCTGTAGCGCGTGCGCCCACGCACCGCGCTGCCAGCACGCCGGGCGGCCCCCCCTCACCGGCCGGGGACGGTCCCACCCAGCCACCGCCGCGTATCGCCTCACACCCAGATCCCCTTTCACGTTCGTGGGCATGGTGGGTCCCCTTTCACGTTCGTGGGCATGGTGGGTATCCCTGAAACAACCGGTTAATAGCTCGACCGATCGTCGCCAACACTGATTCACCTCTAGCGAGAACAACCGCACCACAACGGGTTACCGGTTGTTCATTTGCGTAACGTCACCAGCAAACGTACACGTCCATCGCCATTTGCAACGAGTATTGCATGCCTGTGTCAGGTGTCACAACACACTACGTCTGCCCACATAGACGCAACAACATGTGCACGCCTAGAGAACACGTGGAAGGTAGACCCCGTACGTATGCGGTGTCCATTGCGCGAACGACTGTCAGCCCGCCTCTGCAGCATGTCGCAGATGTGGAACGCGGTGCAACATGCTATCACGGTGTGTGAGAAGAGACGACTACGTCCGAATACACGCTCCACTACATCAACAGACTGCTCATGCTGATCGCCATCCAGGGCGTCCGTTCCTCCCACACGTCTGTATGGCGTACCACACTGCAATCCAGCTCTTATAGGGAGACGACACGTAGCTGCGTGCACAATATTTGGACTGTATGGTCCGCCGTTGCTAGGCGCTGTCGTCATACGGTCACATGGGCCACGATGTATCATTCAGTACATACGGAGCAATGTGCAGTACAGTTTGTGGGTTTTGCGTACATCGGCGGACAGGTGACAGGCCGTACCACAACGTAGGCTGAGTACGTCGGCATGCGAAGGGCATTGAACATGCAAACTTCTCACCGACCAGCTTGCGAAGGCAGGGGGGAAGGGGGGGGGGCATGTACGTCCTGCTGCTATCCACACTACAGTGTATAGCAGGAGCATGTGGAAAGTCAGCAACACCTGCAAGGTGTTTAACATGACGCGATACACAGGGGACCGGGCAGTGCGAGTAGCGAACTATATTGCGAGGGTTGCGGTTAGGCAACACTACACTACTTTAACGGGTTGCATAACAATTACAGAGCAGGTTCAGCGACAACGTGCGTCAGGTTAAGGCGCAATATAGTTTAGGTTACGGCGCACTTTAGGTTAGGTTAAGGCACATTATAGGTTAGGTTAAGGCACAACATGGGTTACGTTAAGGCACAACATGGGTTACGTTAAGGCACAACATGGGTTAGGTTAAGGCACAACATGGGTTAGGTTAAGGCACAACATGGGTTAGGTTAAGGCACAACATGGGTTAGGTTAAGGCACAACATGGGTTAGGTTAAGGCACAACATGGGTTAGGTTAAGGCACAACATGGGTTAGGTTAAGGCACAACATGGGTTAGGTTAAGGCACAACATGGGTTAGGTTAAGGCACAACATGGGTTAGGTTAAGGCACAACATGGGTTAGGTTAAGGCACAACATGGGTTAGGTTAAGGCACAACATGGGTTAGGTTAAGGCACAACATGGGTTAGGTTAAGGCACAACATGGGTTAGGTTAAGGCACAACATGGGTTAGGTTAAGGCACAACATGGGTTAGGTTAAGGCACAACATGGGTTAGGTTAAGGCACAACATGGGTTAGGTTAAGGCACAACATGGGTTAGGTTAAGGCACAACATGGGTTAGGTTAAGGCACAACATGGGTTAGGTTAAGGCACAACATGGGTTAGGTTAAGGCACAACATGGGTTAGGTTAAGGCACAACATGGGTTAGGTTAAGGCACAACATGGGTTAGGTTAAGGCACAACATGGGTTAGGTTAAGGCACAACATGGGTTAGGTTAAGGCACAACATGGGTTAGGTTAAGGCACAACATGGGTTAGGTTAAGGCACAACATGGGTTAGGTTAAGGCACAACATGGGTTAGGTTAAGGCACAACATGGGTTAGGTTAAGGCACAACATGGGTTAGGTTAAGGCACAACATGGGTTAGGTTAAGGCACACCATGGGTTAGGTTAAGGCACACCATGGGTTAGGTTAAGGCACACCATGGGTTAGGTTAAGGCACAACATGGGTTAGGTTAAGGCACAACATGGGTTAGGTTAAGGCACAACATGGGTTAGGTTAAGGCACAACATGGGTTAGGTTAAGGCACAACATGGGTTAGGTTAAGGCACAACGTAGGTTAGGTTAAGGCACAACGTGGGTTAGGTTAAGGCACAACGTGGGTTAGGTTAAGGCACAACGTGGGTTAGGTTAAGGCACAACGTGGGTTAGGTTAAGGCACAACATGGGTTAGGTTAAGGCACAACATGGGTTAGGTTAAGGCACACCATGGGTTAGGTTAAGGCACAACATGGGTTAGGTTAAGGCACAACATGGGTTAGGTTAAGGCACAACATGGGTTAGGTTAAGGCACAACATGGGTTAGGTTAAGGCACAACATGGGTTAGGTTAAGGCACAACATGGGTTAGGTTAAGGCACAACATGGGTTAGGTTAAGGCACAACGTAGGTTAGGTTAAGGCACAACGTGGGTTAGGTTAAGGCACAACATGGGTTAGGTTAAGGCACAACATGGGTTAGGTTAAGGCACAACATGGGTTAGGTTAAGGCACAACATGGGTTAGGTTAAGGCACAACATGGGTTAGGTTAAGGCACAACATGGGTTAGGTTACGGCACAACATGGGTTACGTTACGGCACAACATGGGTTACGTTACGGCACAACATGGGTTACGTTAC
>NW_026047412.1:52500-57500 GCF_023864345.2 Schistocerca serialis cubense
CGTCGCGATGTCCGTCGCTGCCATCTACCTCGTCGCCAGACTCAGAAGAAACATGTTCATGCACTCGACGATCCGCCAGATAGGCAGCCCGCGCACGGCCACGCGGAGCATACCATAAGAAGCGACGGCGATTGTGAATGTTCATTGGTACTGATGGGGTTCGTTCTGCAGCATTTCCTTCATCTGGGGAATTACCACGCCGTGCTCTCGTCGCCGCTGCAGGTCCCAGGGCTGCAGGATCTGCGCGTCGCCGTCGATCCGTTCTTCTTGCTGCCAGCTGTGTTGCTCTTCCCCCTGCCATCACATACACACGCATCTGCTTAGCAGAAAACTCATCTGACAGCACACGCAGTACTTCACACGCGTCTACGTCTCGCACGATTTCAGACACATTCTTACTACGTAAAATGTGAAGTAATTCCGTTGCTGCATCATTTCCTTGACACATATATACCATGTGTTCCGGATCTCCCTCAGCACCACACATACAGCTATTATTACCTGAACTACTGATTTTATATAAGTAAGTGGGATATGGACCATGTCCAGTAAGAAAATGGACCATACCCCTACTCACATTTATATGTCGCATCCGGTGTCGTTCCCTGATATCCGGGAAAATTTCATACACTCGTCTACCCGTGTCGATGTTATCCCAGATTTGTTGCCACTCTCTGTCCATCCAGTGTTTGAGCTCTAATTTGTTTTCAATTCTCGCACCTGTAATTGCCTCTACTTTGTCAGCTTTGCCCCTCCGCAGCCAGTAAAGGGCTCCTCGACGCCTGATTTGTAAGTCCACAGGGTATAGATCTAGGATCACCAACAGTGCCTCCACTGGCGTAGTTTTGAAGGCTCCTGTCATTCTAATGAGAACACTGCGTTGCATTCTTCTCAGATGCCTAACTGGTTGCACCTGTCGCAGCTTATGTGCCCAGGCACTTGCCCCAAATGACACAATCGACATTAGGATAGCCTCATGATAAATTCTAACAACATTAATGGGTAGTTTGTAATTGGAGGTAGCAATCGTACAGATCTTGTTCATAAGGTTCAATGCCTTCTCGCACACCAATTTAATGTGTGCACTAAAGTTTAGCCCCTCATCAAGGTGCAGCCCAAGATATCTACAAACTATCTCCCTACTAATTGGAGTGCCTTGCAGTTTTATGGATGGACCCCTACCTGCGGATAGTTTACCTTTTAACAATATGTATTTAGTTTTACTAACCGCTATTTGAAGTTTACTGTATGTACACCACTCACTTACAGTTTTTAAGACTGTAGTTGCTCGATTTTCAATTAAATTTCTAGAATCGCCAGTTATGATTACGAGCAGGTCGTCTGCATATGCTATTATACCAGCTACGTTTTCGTTATTTTCCAATATTTCCAAGAGTGGTTCTGTCAAAATATCCCAGAATATAGGGCCACAAATGGAGCCCTGGGGGCATCCCTTACTAATGTGCCTTATTATTGTGTGTTCTGGTGATCTCCATATTACCCTTCTATCCTTGCAGTAATCAAGCATCGACATGTATAAGCACTTTGGAGTTCTCAGCTCTCGCAGTCTTGCGAACAGCGAAGGCCAGAACAGATTATCGAAAGCACCCTGTATATCAATCGTCACACCGACAACATACTTCGCCTGCGAAGTTGAAGTTATGTGTAATGCTTGATTAACTGCATCATCTATCGACCGTCCAGCCCGAAAACCGTACTGACATTGGTTGAGCCCGTAGAGCTCCCTATGATCGCTCAGCCGTCCGCACAACAACCGTTCTTGGACCTTCCCCATAGTGTTCAGCAGACAAATTGGACGGTAACTCTTCACGAATTTTGGATCTCTATCTTCCCCTTTTTTGATAATGGTTGCCTCAGCGATCTTCCATACCTTTGGTACTCTTCCCTGCAAGAGGCACTCATTAAAAAGAGCTGTTAGATATGGCACGATTTTACTTTTTAGTTGTTGTAACGTTTCTGCTGTGATCTTGTCTATTCCGGGGGATTTATTTTTCTTCATGGTGTCAATAGCACGACTCACTTCCTCCTGAGCAAATGGTACAACCACTCCTTCATCTGGATACTCTTCTTGCATCTTCTGTCTCAAGAGTGCCTGGTGTTCATTATCTGAAGCCGGATCATCACTTGGGAGTAAACTTTCCATTAAATATTCTGCCGAATCTCGCCACCCTGATGTAGTAGAACCATCTGCCTTCTGAAGCGTCGACAAAATGAGAGGTGTCTTAAGCTTCTCACTCACGATTTTATACGGTAAGCCCCACACATTAGTTCGAAATTCCTTTTTAACGAACGTTTCCCAGTGCTTTATTCTCGTATTGATTAATTCCTCCTTATAAACTGCTTTGATTTCCCGATAAATTAGCAACCTTCTCTGCTTCTCTCTATCACCGAGAGACCTCTGATATGCGCGCCGTGCCCTACGAACATTTCTCTTTAATTCTGTTAGTGTGGAACTCCATGGCACTTTCGAGCCGCGAAAGAATGGACGCTTAGGTATGAAGGTATTCGTAAGGTTTTGTATATGCACCTGTATTGCTTCTGCTGTCGAATCAATGTCAAAGCCATTCCCCTCCGGCACCTGCAGTTGAAACTCCTCCCTCATGCGCTCCCATTCTGCTCTTTTATAATCGAAGTACGTTCCTATATAATTCTCCTCCCTGTGTACATTGTTAACACTTACAAGGCTAAAGGTAATCATATTATGATCACTTGTAGTCACTCTGTTCAGTACTTCCCAGGCCTGTATCCTATTTAGCACACTTCCATTTGCCAATGTAATGTCGATATTAGATTTTGCCCCTGCTCTATTATGATAAGTTGGTGGAAACCCGGGTTTATTCACAATTATTAAGTTCTGCTCCGCAATAGCATCCTGTAGTTCAAGTCCTCTCTCGTCAGTTTCTCTACTGTTCCATAGTACTGATTTAGCATTTGCATCTATTGTGAAGATGTGATATCTGTTACCTCCAACCTCGTTGGCTCTTATCATTTTATCGAGATAGGGTTGTATCTCATGTGCATATTGAAAGTACAGGTTAGTTATGAGAAAGACACCCTCAGTTGTCGTTAGCTCCACAGTAACAGAGTGTTCATCATTTACCTGAGCAATTGTTGTCACTGATACTTCTCTTTTCAGCACCACAACGGCCACCATTGGATTCTCTCCATTCATGATCACTCTTGCACCCATTGGACAATGTACCAGTTTCCCTTTCGTAGTGTAAGGCTCCTGGATACATATAATATCCAAACCTCGGTCTTCTGCAACCTTCCATATTTCTGTCATTACGGTGGTGCTACGCATAGCATTAATCTGAGCAACAGTTATACCTAAATTCCTTCTACTCATTAAGGCTGTCTGACATGATTATAAAATCTAAAACCTGTCTTGTCGTACTCATAAACTGTTCTACCATAGCACTCCACAAATTCCTTGTAGAGCTCCTCTTGATCAAATTTTTCGTTCCGTCGGGTATATGCCCTCTGAAGTATCTCACCCAATTCTTTCTTCCCAGTTGGTAGATTATTACATCGCAAAAACAGCCTGTCGGCAGTTCCGGGATATGGAAAGCCGATTGTATTCCCTTTTGGATGCCCTATTCTGACAATGTGCCTAAGGGCTACAACTAATACACTCATGTCTTCTAATCTAGAGAGTCTGTAATTCTCTTCAAGATCAACATAAATCGATCGAGGATCCGACTGTTTATAGTCATTTCCCTCATTTGTTGTAGGCTTCAGTGTGTCTCCACTGTCTGTAAAGTCGGTCTGAGTACCAATAGTGATCATGTCGGGTTTATGACAGGGCTCGATAGTCTTTTTGCTTTTGCTCTTTAACTTTGACCTAATCTTGGAAAGAATTCCATGATTTTCAAGGCCAACGTTACACATTTTACTGCCTGCAATGGTAGAGCTAATGGTGCTGTCCTGAATTGATGAAGAAAGCTTTTTCCCCTGTACCTGGGGGAAATTACTATTGTCTGTGGTTTTGTTCTTATCGGTATCAACTATATTCTGATCATTATTTTCACTATTGCCTAACGCGAGGTCTGACTTATCCATAAGGTACATCTTATCTTCACTTGTAACTGTCATTTCGTCCTCTAATGTGTTAACATCCACGCAGTGGGCTAGTTCTAAAGTATGTAGAGGTTGCCTCTTCTCGCGTAGCATGTTCCTCCATGCAATTGCCCTACGCCAATTCCTAAGCCTCGTGGATGGTGGCTTATGTTTCCTACGTATCATATTCTTATCAGCTATTTGTGCAATTTCCTGACATTTGAAGTCTCTGCCTGGTATGAACTCTTCACTATATGGTGATAGATTACTGTCCATAATCTGTACTTTCAATTAGTCTGCGCAAATATAGCTGATAGGTAGGGCACTGAGGACCTGGTGTATTGCACACCTTGCCTCTCGAAGAACACGGAATACACTTTGCTGGCTTATTTGAGTTCGGACAATTTGTTTTTTGGTGGTTGTCTTCACCACAATGTGAACACACAAAGGACTTAGCAGTACACTTTGCACTTCTGTGACCGAAATTCTGGCACTTAAAGCATTTGAAGGCAAAATAGTCTTTCACCGACAGTGATCTGAAATCCACATACACTCGTTTTGCTTCTACTAACAGCTTCCTCACTCTTGCACTTACTTCAAAAACATGGTTTACCTCCACCTCCACCACAGCGGGAATCTCGTTAATCCATTCATGCGCGTCACTAATTAGATGACGAGGCATTTGGCTACCTTAAGAGAGTCATAGTTACTCCCGCCGTTTACCCGCGCTTGCTTGAATTTCTTCACGTTGACATTCAGAGCACTGGGCAGAAATCACATTGCGTCAACACCCGCTAGGGCCATCGCAATGCTTTGTTTTAATTAGACAGTCGGATTCCCCCAGTCCGTGCCAGTTCTGAGTTGATCGTTGAATGGCGGCCGAAGAGAATCCGCGCACCCGCGCGCCCCCGGAGGAGCAC
>NW_026047412.1:62500-67500 GCF_023864345.2 Schistocerca serialis cubense
CAAGGCAAACGGACCGGACGAGCCGACCGATTGGTTTTGATCTAATAAAAGCGTCCCTTCCATCTCTGGTCGGGACTCTGTTTGCATGTATTAGCTCTAGAATTACCACAGTTATCCAAGTAACGTGGGTACGATCTAAGGAACCATAACTGATTTAATGAGCCATTCGCGGTTTCACCTTAATGCGGCTTGTACTGAGACATGCATGGCTTAATCTTTGAGACAAGCATATGACTACTGGCAGGATCAACCAGGGAGCTGCGTCAACTAGAGCTGAGCAGCCGGCCGCCCGGGAGTGTGTCCCGGGGGCCCGCGCGAACACGCAAGCGTCCGCTCAATTATTCTGCAAACAGGAGGAGGCTGAGCTCCCCTGCACAACACACCTCGAAACCCTCTCAGGTCCCGGCGGCGCGCAGCGCCGTCCTAAGTACTTGGTCGGGTTCGAGAGAGGCGCAATCGCCCGGAGTTAGGCGAGTAGACGCTTTAGGTGCGACCACCCGTGCTCCCAACTGAGCTTGCCGCTGCCGACAGAGGCCCGGGAGCGTGCTGTCGTGGCATTGCCGGCGGGAGACAACACGCGCCACCTACGGTGACCGGCAGCTCCAACGCCAGCGCCACAGAAGGACAAAAGCCCTACTTGGGTGCCGAAGCGAACTCTCCCAGCACAGCGCACGCGCCAACACGTCCGCACAGCTGCGATACAAACCACCTGCGAGAACCGCTGGGGCGACCGAGCAGCAGACGGCGTCGCGGCGCCGAGCGCCGGGCGGCGGCGCATCCTCAGCGCACAAAGTCCTCAATCGGACCAGCACACTGCAGATGGCCACCGCGCTTCGCACCGGGCCCGCGAGGACCTACTTTGGCCGCAAGGCGCCGCGAGCAGGGGGCGCCGGCGCGCAGCTGCGCCGCCTGCCGCGTCCGTCGGCCGGCGCGCCTGCCACCGGCCGCCCCCACCAGCCGGCTGTAGCGCGTGCGCCCACGCACCGCGCTGCCAGCACGCCGGGCGGCCCCCCCTCACCGGCCGGGGACGGTCCCACCCAGCCACCGCCGCGTATCGCCTCACACCCAGATCCCCTTTCACGTTCGTGGGCATGGTGGGTCCCCTTTCACGTTCGTGGGCATGGTGGGTATCCCTGAAACAACCGGTTAATAGCTCGACCGATCGTCGCCAACACTGATTCACCTCTAGCGAGAACAACCGCACCACAACGGGTTACCGGTTGTTCATTTGCGTAACGTCACCAGCAAACGTACACGTCCATCGCCATTTGCAACGAGTATTGCATGCCTGTGTCAGGTGTCACAACACACTACGTCTGCCCACATAGACGCAACAACATGTGCACGCCTAGAGAACACGTGGAAGGTAGACCCCGTACGTATGCGGTGTCCATTGCGCGAACGACTGTCAGCCCGCCTCTGCAGCATGTCGCAGATGTGGAACGCGGTGCAACATGCTATCACGGTGTGTGAGAAGAGACGACTACGTCCGAATACACGCTCCACTACATCAACAGACTGCTCATGCTGATCGCCATCCAGGGCGTCCGTTCCTCCCACACGTCTGTATGGCGTACCACACTGCAATCCAGCTCTTATAGGGAGACGACACGTAGCTGCGTGCACAATATTTGGACTGTATGGTCCGCCGTTGCTAGGCGCTGTCGTCATACGGTCACATGGGCCACGATGTATCATTCAGTACATACGGAGCAATGTGCAGTACAGTTTGTGGGTTTTGCGTACATCGGCGGACAGGTGACAGGCCGTACCACAACGTAGGCTGAGTACGTCGGCATGCGAAGGGCATTGAACATGCAAACTTCTCACCGACCAGCTTGCGAAGGCAGGGGGGAAGGGGGGGGGGGCATGTACGTCCTGCTGCTATCCACACTACAGTGTATAGCAGGAGCATGTGGAAAGTCAGCAACACCTGCAAGGTGTTTAACATGACGCGATACACAGGGGACCGGGCAGTGCGAGTAGCGAACTATATTGCGAGGGTTGCGGTTAGGCAACACTACACTACTTTAACGGGTTGCATAACAATTACAGAGCAGGTTCAGCGACAACGTGCGTCAGGTTAAGGCGCAATATAGTTTAGGTTACGGCGCACTTTAGGTTAGGTTAAGGCACATTATAGGTTAGGTTAAGGCACAACATGGGTTACGTTAAGGCACAACATGGGTTACGTTAAGGCACAACATGGGTTAGGTTAAGGCACAACATGGGTTAGGTTAAGGCACAACATGGGTTAGGTTAAGGCACAACATGGGTTAGGTTAAGGCACAACATGGGTTAGGTTAAGGCACAACATGGGTTAGGTTAAGGCACAACATGGGTTAGGTTAAGGCACAACATGGGTTAGGTTAAGGCACAACATGGGTTAGGTTAAGGCACAACATGGGTTAGGTTAAGGCACAACATGGGTTAGGTTAAGGCACAACATGGGTTAGGTTAAGGCACAACATGGGTTAGGTTAAGGCACACATGGGTTAGGTTAAGGCACAACATGGGTTAGGTTAAGGCACAACATGGGTTAGGTTAAGGCACAACATGGGTTAGGTTAAGGCACAACATGGGTTAGGTTAAGGCACAACATGGGTTAGGTTAAGGCACAACATGGGTTAGGTTAAGGCACAACATGGGTTAGGTTAAGGCACAACATGGGTTAGGTTAAGGCACAACATGGGTTAGGTTAAGGCACAACATGGGTTAGGTTAAGGCACAACATGGGTTAGGTTAAGGCACAACATGGGTTAGGTTAAGGCACAACATGGGTTAGGTTAAGGCACAACATGGGTTAGGTTAAGGCACAACATGGGTTAGGTTAAGGCACAACATGGGTTAGGTTAAGGCACAACATGGGTTAGGTTAAGGCACAACATGGGTTAGGTTAAGGCACAACATGGGTTAGGTTAAGGCACAACATGGGTTAGGTTAAGGCACAACATGGGTTAGGTTAAGGCACACCATGGGTTAGGTTAAGGCACACCATGGGTTAGGTTAAGGCACACCATGGGTTAGGTTAAGGCACAACATGGGTTAGGTTAAGGCACAACATGGGTTAGGTTAAGGCACAACATGGGTTAGGTTAAGGCACAACATGGGTTAGGTTAAGGCACAACATGGGTTAGGTTAAGGCACAACGTAGGTTAGGTTAAGGCACAACGTGGGTTAGGTTAAGGCACAACGTGGGTTAGGTTAAGGCACAACGTGGGTTAGGTTAAGGCACAACGTGGGTTAGGTTAAGGCACAACATGGGTTAGGTTAAGGCACAACATGGGTTAGGTTAAGGCACAACATGGGTTAGGTTAAGGCACACCATGGGTTAGGTTAAGGCACAACATGGGTTAGGTTAAGGCACAACATGGGTTAGGTTAAGGCACAACATGGGTTAGGTTAAGGCACAACATGGGTTAGGTTAAGGCACAACATGGGTTAGGTTAAGGCACAACGTAGGTTAGGTTAAGGCACAACGTGGGTTAGGTTAAGGCACAACATGGGTTAGGTTAAGGCACAACATGGGTTAGGTTAAGGCACAACATGGGTTAGGTTAAGGCACAACATGGGTTAGGTTAAGGCACAACATGGGTTAGGTTAAGGCACAACATGGGTTAGGTTACGGCACAACATGGGTTACGTTACGGCACAACATGGGTTACGTTACGGCACAACATGGGTTACGTTACGGCACAACATGGGTTACGTTACGGCACAACATGGGTTACGTTACGGCACAACATGGGTTACGTTACGGCACAACATGGGTTACGTTACGGCACAACATGGGTTACGTTACGGCACAAATTAGGTTAGGTTACGGCACAAATTAGGTTAGGTTAAGGCACAAATTAGGTTAGGTTAAGGCACAAATTAGGTTAGGTTAAGGCACAAATTAGGTTAGGTTAAGGCACAAATTAGGTTAGGTTAAGGCACAAATTAGGTTAGGTTAAGGCACAAATTAGGTTAGGTTAAGGCACGATATAGGTTAGGTTAAGGCACGATATAGGTTAGGTTAAGGCACGATATAGGTTAGGTTAAGGCACGATATAGGTTAGGTTAAGGCACGATATAGGTTAGGTTAAGGCACGATATAGGTTAGGTTAAGGCACGATATAGGTTAGGTTAAGGCACGATATAGGTTAGGTTAAGGTACGATATAGGTTAGGTTAAGGTACGATATAGGTTAGGTTAAGGTACGATATAGGTTAGGTTAAGGTACGATATAGGTTAGGTTAAGGTACGATATAGGTTAGGTTAAGGTACGATATAGGTTAGGTTAAGGTACGATATAGGTTAGGTTAAGGTACGATATAGCGTAGGTTCAGATACACATTGTTGTAGGGAAAGGTGTATTGGGGGGGGGGGGCGGCAGGTTCGTTGATAGTGATTATCGTAATTGGATGCCTGCGGTATTATCCGATTTGTCACGTCAGGATGCACTTTTGGCTCATGACAGGCGGCGCTCCGATTCCATGGTTGTGGCAGATCTGTGTCTTTCATTCCTGCCATTGTTTGTGTGCTGTGACAGGAGGCAGTATTGTGATGTTGGGTGCACCACTGTGTAGGACATGTGTGGGTGTTCGTGGCTTAGCTGAGCAATGTGCGGATGTCGGAAGGGTGGGATATTGTGTTTCTGGGTGGACCTCCCGGTCTGGTAATGATAGTGTGGATTGTGTCATGTGGCGGAGAGGATGCACTGGATGTTCTTCCATGCTGGTGGTTAGATATTGTGTGTGATAAGAGAGTAGTGTGTGATAAGAGTGTCTGGCTGACGTGTGGTTCTCATTGTGTGCAGAGTCTTTCAGCATGTATAGGGACGGTTGTATATATTATCTGTATTCTGATGGCTCTGCATCTATTACTAATCAGTGCCGTGTATACGGTTACTCTAGTTCCAGTCGAAACTGTTCTATCTCTGTACATTAGTGACACTGCGGCTCCACTATGTTGCCGCCCCTGTCGGCCGTTTCCCCAGTGTATGGCTAATGATTATC
>NW_026047412.1:72500-73627 GCF_023864345.2 Schistocerca serialis cubense
CTCCTCCAGATATACCGCCGGGCAGCCAGCCAGGACACCGGGCTCTGCCCAACAGACGCGAACCGAGGCCCCGCGGAAGGACAGGCTGCGCACCCCGGGCCGTAGGCCGGCACCCAGCGGGTCGCGACGTCCTACTAGGGGAGAAGTGCGGCCCACCGCACACCGGAACGGCCCCACCCCGCGGCGAGTGGAAAGGCAACCGGACACGACCCCGCCGCGGATTGCTCCGCGCGGGCGGCCGGCCCCAATCTGCCGAGGGCGGAGGCCAGTGGCCGGATGGGCGTGAATCTCACCCGTTCGACCTTTCGGACTTCTCACGTTTACCCCAGAACGGTTTCACGTACTTTTGAACTCTCTCTTCAAGTTCTTTTCAACTTTCCCTCACGGTACTTGTTCGCTATCGGTCTCGTGGTCATATTTAGTCTCAGATGGAGTTTACCACCCACTTGGAGCTGCACTCTCAAGCAACCCGACTCGAAGGAGAGGTCCCGCCGACGCTCGCACCGGCCGCTACGGGCCTGGCACCCTCTACGGGCCGTGGCCTCATTCAAGTTGGACTTGGGCTCGGCGCGAGGCGTCGGGGTAGTGGACCCTCCCAAACAACCACATGCACGACAGGCGGCAGCCTGCGGGGTTCGGTGCTGGACTCTTCCCTGTTCGCTCGCCGCTACTGGGGAATCCTTGTTAGTTTCTTTTCCTCCGCTTAGTAATATGCTTAAATTCAGCGGGTAGTCTCGCCTGCTCTGAGGTCGTTGTACGAGGTGTCGCACGCCACACCGCCAGCCGGCTGTGCACGCTACCGAGTAAGTACCCGGTATGCGAACCGCCAGGCGACGGGCGCGCATCGCACGTTTAAGGAGACGCGGCCGGCCCCACAGGCGGCCACGACACTCCCAGGTCTGCGAAGCGGGGCAACGCCGCGCGCTTCAGTATACGTAGCCGACCCTCAGCCAGACGTGGCCCGGGAACGGAATCCATGGACCGCAATGTGCGTTCGAAACGGTCGATGTTCATGTGTCCTGCAGTTCACATGTCGACGCGCAATTTGCTGCGTTCTTCATCGACCCACGAGCCGAGTGATCCACCGTCCTGGGTGATCTTTTCGTAGTTTCCACTATCTCTTTCAA
>NW_026047413.1:2500-7500 GCF_023864345.2 Schistocerca serialis cubense
CGCCCCACCCTAACCGCCCAACTCGCAACTCCAGCGGATGAACGGCGGACTTTTCCCGCAGTCGCAATGTGCAATCCACCCCTATAACTTGCGTTTCATGAAGAGTTATGTCCAATATGCGACATTCCCGCTGTCCCTATACATGAGCTGCGAGCTGTACCAGTTACGAGCTAGAGACGCGATCGCGTTGCTCTCTGTACGAATGCCGATGCTGAGCGGTCAGC
Organism: Schistocerca serialis cubense; assembly: GCF_023864345.2. NCBI lineage: Eukaryota > Metazoa > Arthropoda > Insecta > Orthoptera > Acrididae > Schistocerca > Schistocerca serialis. Next base: position 2,725 of record NW_026047413.1, read on the forward strand.
TAGGAGGCGCTCCATCCATGTCGGTACCGGTGGGCGTTGCACTCGCAGTCGCAAAAACGTACGGCAAGTATATTACTCGGAAGAGTTTATGACAGTCCAAGCCCCCCTGCGTGGGGAGCGTCTTTCTAGGCCATGACCCACCGGAAGGGCGCAGCGTCCCCCACCCCAGACATGTGACGTCACACTATCGGTATTGACGACTCGACTCATTGCTTATAATCATTTGCCATACACCGGTGGAAGCTGCCGAGACGAGTAGCTACATAGCGCGCTCGCCGTGTCACTAATGTACAGAGATACAACAGTTTCGACTGGAACCGGATTAAACGTATACACGGCGCTGATTAGTAATACATAGACCCATCAGAATACAGATAATATATACAACTGTCCGTATACATGCTGAAAGACTCTGCTCACAATCACAACCACACGGCAGCCACACACTCTTATCACGCACTACTCTCCGCCTGTAACACGCACACAGACAATATGTAAGCACCAGCATGGAACAACACCCAGTGCATCCTCTCCGCCACATGAGACAATCCACACTGTCATAACCAGACTGGGAGGTCCACTCAGAAAACGGAATATCCCACCCCCCCGACAACCACCATTGCTCAGCTAAGCCACCAACACCCACACATGTCCTACACAGGGGTGCACCCAACATCACAATACTGCCTCCTCTCACAGCACACAAACAATGGCAGGAATGAAAGACACAGGTCTGCCACAAGCATGGAATCGGAGCGCCGCCTGTCATGAGCCAAAGGTGCATCCTGACGTGGCAAATCAGATGATGCCGCAGGCATCCACTTACTATAATCACAATCAACAAACCGACCGGCCGCCCCCCCCCCCCCCCCCCATTACACCTTTCCATACAACAATGTGTACCTTAACCTAAACTATACTGTACCTTAACCTAAACTATACTGTACCTTAACCTAAACTATACTGTACCTTAACCTAAACTATACTGTACCTTAACCTAAACTATACTGTACCTTAACCTAAACTATACTGTACCTTAACCTAAACTATACTGTACCTTAACCTAACCTATACGGTACCTCAACCTAACCTATATTGTGCCTCAACCTAACCTATGTTGCGCCTTAACCTAACCTATGTTGCGCCTTAACCTAACCTATGTTGCGCCTTAACCTAACCTATGTTGCGCCTTAACCTAACCTATGTTGCGCCTTAACCTAACCTATGTTGCGCCTTAACCTAACCTATGTTGCGCCTTAACCTAACCTATGTTGCGCCTTAACCTAACCTATGTTGCGCCTTAACCTAACCTATGTTGCGCCTTAACCTAACCTATGTTGCGCCTTAACCTAACCTATGTTGCGCCTTAACCTAACCTATGTTGCGCCTTAACCTAACCTATGTTGCGCCTTAACCTAACCTATGTTGCGCCTTAACCTAACCTATGTTGCGCCTTAACCTAACCTATGTTGCGCCTTAACCTAACCTATGTTGCGCCTTAACCTAACCTATGTTGCGCCTTAACCTAACCTATGTTGCGCCTTAACCTAACCTATGTTGCGCCTTAACCTAACCTATGTTGCGCCTTAACCCAACCTATGTTGCGCCTTAACCCAACCTATGTTGCGCCTTAACCCAACCTATGTTGCGCCTTAACCCAACCTATGTTGCGCCTTAACCCAACCTATGTTGCGCCTTAACCCAACCTATGTTGCGCCTTAACCCAACCTATGTTGCGCCTTAACCCAACCTATGTTGGGCCTTAACCCAACCTATGTTGCGCCTTAACCCAACCTATGTTGCGCCTTAACCCAACCTATGTTGCGCCTTAACCCAACCTATGTTGCGCCTTAACCCAACCTATGTTGCGCCTTAACCCAACCTATGTTGCGCCTTAACCCAACCTATGTTGGGCCTTAACCCAACCTATGTTGGGCCTTAACCCAACCTATGTTGGGCCTTAACCCAACACACGTTGGGCCTTAACCCAACACACGTTGGGCCTTAACCCAACACACGTTGGGCCTTAACCCAACACACGTTGGGCCTTAACCCAACACACGTTGGGCCTTAACCCAACACACGTTGGGCCTTAACCCAACACACGTTGGGCCTTAACCCAACACACGTTGGGCCTTAACCCAACACACGTTGGGCCTTAACCCAACACACGTTGGGCCTTAACCCAACACACGTTGGGCCTTAACCCAACACACGTTGGGCCTTAACCCAACACACGTTGGGCCTTAACCCAACACACGTTGGGCCTTAACCCAACACACGTTGGGCCTTAACCCAACACACGTTGGGCCTTAACCCAACACACGTTGGGCCTTAACCCAACACACGTTGGGCCTTAACCCAACACACGTTGGGCCTTAACCCAACACACGTTGGGCCTTAACCTGCTCTGTAATTGTCATACGACGCGTTAAATTAGTGTAGTGTTGCCTAACTGCAACCCCCGCAATATAGTTTGCTACTCGCACTGCCCGGTCCCCAGTGTATCGCTTCATGTTAAACACCTTGCAGCTATACACTGTAATGTGGATGGCAGCAGGACGTACATGCTCAATGCCCTTTGCAGTTGTTCATTGGCATTTGCAGTTGTTCATTGGCATTCGCATGGCGAAGCACTTAGCCTACGCTGTGGTACGGCCTGTGTCAACTGTCCGCTGATGTTGTACGTCCAAATCACACACTGTACTGCACATTGGTCCTCATGTACTGAATGATACATCGTGGTACATGTGACCGTACAACGACTGCGCCAACAACGGCGAACCATGCGGTCCAAATGTTGTGCACTCAGCTACGTGTCGTCTCCCTATAAGAGCTGGATTGCAGTGTGGTATGCCCTGGATGGCGATCAGCATGAGCCGTCTGTTGATGTAGTGGCGCGTGTTGTCAGACGTAGTCGTCTCTTCTCACACACCGTGATAGCATGGTGCACTGCGTTCCACATCTGCGACATGCGACAGAGGCCGGTTGACAGTCGTTCGCGCAATGGACATCGCATACGTACGGGGGCCACCTTCCACGTGTTCGCGAAGCGTGCACATGTTGTTGCGTGTATGTGGGCAGACATAGTGTGTCGTGACACCTGACACAGGCATGCAACAATCGTTGAATTTGCAAATGGCGATGGACGCCTACGTTTGCTGGTGACGTTACGCAAATGAACAACTGGTAAACCGTTGTGGTGCGGTTGTTCTCGCTAGAGGTGAATCAGTGATGGCGACGATCGGTTGAGCTACCAACCGGTTGTTCCAGCGATACCCACCATGCCCACGAACGTGAATGGCATCTGGGTGTGAAGCGATACGCGGCGGTGGCTGGGTGGGACCGTCCCCGGCCGGTGAGGGGGGGCCTCCCGGCGTGCTGGCCGCGCGGTGCGTGGGCGCACGCGCTACAGCCGGCTGGTGGGGGCGGCCAGTGGCAGGCGCGCCGGCCGACGGAGGCGGCAGGCGGCGCAGCTGCGCGCCGGCGCACCCTGCACGCGGCGCCGTGCGGCCAAAGTAGGTCCTCGCGGGCCCGGTGCGAAGCGCGGTGGACATCTGCAGTGTGCTGGTCCGATTGAGGACTGTGTGCGCTGAGGATGCGCCGCCGCCCGGCGCTCGGCGCCGCGACGCCGTCTGCTGCTCGGTCGCCTCTGCGGTTCTCGCAGGTGGTTTGTATCGCAGCTGTGCGGACGTGTTGGCGCGTGCGCTGTGCTGGGAGAGTTCGCTTCGGCACCCAAGTGGGGCTTTTGTCCTTCTGTGGCGCTGGCGTTGGAGCTGCCGGTCACCGTAGGTGGCGCGTGTTGTCTCCCGCCGGCAATGCCACGACAGCACGCTCCCGGGCCTCTGTCGGCAGCGGCAAGCTCAGTTGGGAGCACGGGTGGTCGCACCTAAAGCGTCTACTCGCCAAACCCCGGGCGATTGCGCCTCTCTCGAACCCGACCAAGTACTTAGGACGGCGCTGCGCGCCGCCGGGACCTGAGAGGGTTTCGAGGTGTATGGTGCAGGGGAGCTCAGCCTCCTCCTGTTTGCAGAATAATTGAGCGGACGCTTGCGTGTTCGCGCGGGCCCCCGGGACACACTCCCGGGCGGCCGGCTGCTCAGCTCTAGTTGACGCAGCTCCCTGGTTGATCCTGCCAGTAGTCATATGCTTGTCTCAAAGATTAAGCCATGCATGTCTCAGTACAAGCCGCATTAAGGTGAAACCGCGAATGGCTCATTAAATCAGTTATGGTTCCTTAGATCGTACCCACGTTACTTGGATAACTGTGGTAATTCTAGAGCTAATACATGCAAACAGAGTCCCGACCAGAGATGGAAGGGACGCTTTTATTAGATCAAAACCAATCGGTCGGCTCGTCCGGTCCGTTTGCCTTGGTGACTCTGAATAACTTTGGGCTGATCGCACGGTCCTCGTACCGGCGACGCATCTTTCAAATGTCTGCCTTATCAACTGTCGATGGTAGGTTCTGCGCCTACCATGGTTGTAACGGGTAACGGGGAATCAGGGTTCGATTCCGGAGAGGGAGCCTGAGAAACGGCTACCACATCCAAGGAAGGCAGCAGGCGCGCAAATTACCCACTCCCGGCACGGGGAGGTAGTGACGAAAAATAACGATACGGGACTCATCCGAGGCCCCGTAATCGGAATGAGTACACTTTAAATCCTTTAACGAGTATCTATTGGAGGGCAAGTCTGGTGCCAGCAGCCGCGGTAATTCCAGCTCCAATAGCGTATATTAAAGTTGTTGCGGTTAAAAAGCTCGTAGTTGGATTT
>NW_026047413.1:10000-15000 GCF_023864345.2 Schistocerca serialis cubense
GTTGCCTTTCCACTCGCCGCGGGGTGGGGCCGTTCCGGTGTGCGGTGGGCCGCACTTCTCCCCTAGTAGGACGTCGCGACCCGCTGGGTGCCGGCCTACGGCCCGGGTGCGCAGCCTGTCCTTCCGCGGGCCTCGGTTCGCGTCTGTTGGGCAGAGCCCCGGTGTCCTGGCTGGCTGCCCGGCGGTATATCTGGAGGAGTCGATTCGCCCCTTTGGGCGCTCGGGCTCCCGGCAAGCGCGCGCGGTTCTTCCCGGATGACGGACCTACCTGGCCCGGCCCCGGACCCGCGCCGCTGTTGGCTCGGGATGCTCTCGGGCGGAATAATCGCTCCCGTCAGCGGCGCTTCAGCTTTGGACAATTTCACGACCCGTCTTGAAACACGGACCAAGGAGTCTAACATGTGCGCGAGTCATTGGGCTGTACGAAACCTAAAGGCGTAATGAAAGTGAAGGTCTCGCCTTGCGCGGGCCGAGGGAGGATGGGGCTTCCCCGCCCTTCACGGGGCGGCGGCCTCCGCACTCCCGGGGCGTCTCGTCCTCATTGCGAGGTGAGGCGCACCTAGAGCGTACACGTTGGGACCCGAAAGATGGTGAACTATGCCTGGCCAGGACGAAGTCAGGGGAAACCCTGATGGAGGTCCGTAGCGATTCTGACGTGCAAATCGATCGTCGGAGCTGGGTATAGGGGCGAAAGACTAATCGAACCATCTAGTAGCTGGTTCCCTCCGAAGTTTCCCTCAGGATAGCTGGTGCTCGTACGAGTCTCATCCGGTAAAGCGAATGATTAGAGGCCTTGGGGCCGAAACGACCTCAACCTATTCTCAAACTTTAAATGGGTGAGATCTCCGGCTTGCTTGATATGCTGAAGCCGCGAGCAAACGACTCGGATCGGAGTGCCAAGTGGGCCACTTTTGGTAAGCAGAACTGGCGCTGTGGGATGAACCAAACGCCGAGTTAAGGCGCCCGAATCGACGCTCATGGGAAACCATGAAAGGCGTTGGTTGCTTAAGACAGCAGGACGGTGGCCATGGAAGTCGGAATCCGCTAAGGAGTGTGTAACAACTCACCTGCCGAAGCAACTAGCCCTGAAAATGGATGGCGCTGAAGCGTCGTGCCTATACTCGGCCGTCAGTCTGGCAGTCATGGCCGGTCCTTGCGGCCGGCCGCGAAGCCCTGACGAGTAGGAGGGTCGCGGCGGTGGGCGCAGAAGGGTCTGGGCGTGAGCCTGCCTGGAGCCGCCGTCGGTGCAGATCTTGGTGGTAGTAGCAAATACTCCAGCGAGGCCCTGGAGGGCTGACGCGGAGAAGGGTTTCGTGTGAACAGCCGTTGCACACGAGTCAGTCGATCCTAAGCCCTAGGAGAAATCCGATGTTGATGGGGGCCGTCATAGCATGATGCACTTTGTGCTGGCCCCCGTTGGGCGAAAGGGAATCCGGTTCCTATTCCGGAACCCGGCAGCGGAACCGATACAAGTCGGGCCCCTCTTTTAGAGATGCTCGTCGGGGTAACCCAAAAGGACCCGGAGACGCCGTCGGGAGATCGGGGAAGAGTTTTCTTTTCTGCATGAGCGTTCGAGTTCCCTGGAATCCTCTAGCAGGGAGATAGGGTTTGGAACGCGAAGAGCACCGCAGTTGCGGCGGTGTCCCGATCTTCCCCTCGGACCTTGAAAATCCGGGAGAGGGCCACGTGGAGGTGTCGCGCCGGTTCGTACCCATATCCGCAGCAGGTCTCCAAGGTGAAGAGCCTCTAGTCGATAGAATAATGTAGGTAAGGGAAGTCGGCAAATTGGATCCGTAACTTCGGGATAAGGATTGGCTCTGAGGATCGGGGCGTGTCGGGCTTGGTCGGGAAGTGGGTCAGCGCTAACGTGCCGGGCCTGGGCGAGGTGAGTGCCGTAGGGGTGCCGGTAAGTGCGGGCGTTTAGCGCGGGCGTGGTCTGCTCTCGCCGTTGGTTGGCCTCGTGCTGGCCGGCGGTGCAGGATGCGCGCGCCTGCGCGGCGTTCGCGCCCCGGTGCTTCAACCTGCGTGCAGGATCCGAGCTCGGTCCCGTGCCTTGGCCTCCCACGGATCTTCCTTGCTGCGAGGCCGCGTCCGCCTTAGCGTGCTCCTCCGGGGGCGCGCGGGTGCGCGGATTCTCTTCGGCCGCCATTCAACGATCAACTCAGAACTGGCACGGACTGGGGGAATCCGACTGTCTAATTAAAACAAAGCATTGCGATGGCCCTAGCGGGTGTTGACGCAATGTGATTTCTGCCCAGTGCTCTGAATGTCAACGTGAAGAAATTCAAGCAAGCGCGGGTAAACGGCGGGAGTAACTATGACTCTCTTAAGGTAGCCAAATGCCTCGTCATCTAATTAGTGACGCGCATGAATGGATTAACGAGATTCCCGCTGTCCCTATCATAATATTAAGTAATTTAATTAAAACAACTGTAATTACTCAATTATGTACTACACATCTCACGGTTGTAGAAGTAAATTTAAAAGGACACAGTTTGTATCTAATGAATCTGTATTGTCAGTATAGACATGATATTGACACTTACCTGAGACAATTGCGGACAGCAATAAGAACCTTACAAGACAAGCCTATGATAATATCAATGGATGCAAATGCGAAATCGCCGCTCTGGCACAGCCCGGTACAAGACCACAGAGGAATTGAACTAGAAGATTTAATCATGGAACACAATTTGAATGTTGCGAATCTCCCCGGCAACCCTCCAACTTATAGGAGCCGAGCCGGGGCAGCATCTTTTATTGACATCACTTTAACCTCAATGGACATTGCAAATAAAATTTTGAACTGGAAAATATACGACGGCATAACTACGAGTGATCATAATGTCATTGAATTTGAAATATCTGTGGAGGAGGACCGGGTGCCTGCAGAGTGGACAATGCGTTATGACTACGGGAGAGCCAACTGGGGCCTTCTGGAGGCGGAGTTCGATCCTCCAGAGCTCGGAATTGAATTTAACGTGGAAGAGGCAGTAGAGGCCCTAACTACCTCTATAAAGACGGCTATCGCCGTAGCGATACCAGTGAAAAGACGTCTCATTCGGAAAGCGACTGCGCCATGGACTCCGGAGCTGTCACGGCTCAGGCAGTCTATGCGTAGAGCACGCAGGAACTATCAAAGGGCTTTTGCCCAAGCAGAAAGACAATTCCATCTTACCATATACAGAAGACAGAAGAGGGTCTTTAAGGACACCCTAAATCAACATAGACAGCAGAGTTGGGAGGACTTCGTAAAGGAACATCTAACCCTGGACCCTTGGGGCATGCCCTACAAAATCGTGAGGGAGAAAATACACTCCCCAATGCAGCTCTCCACAATCAAAAAGGAGGATACTGACGACATGACAATTGACTGGAGACAAACTGCTGAGGAGTTACTTCGAGTGCTCCTACCGGACGACCGACCTGATCTGGACACTGAGCTGCAGAGGGAGATACGTCAGCAAGACCAAATAGAATACAATAATAATCTACAAGTCTACCCCTTCTCGCAAGAGGAGGTGGTACAAGCAATAAAATCCTTCGCGAGGCGGAAAGCCCCAGGGCCAGATGGTATACCGGCAGAAGTACTGCAGTGCATAGTACAAAAGTTGGCACCAAGTCTTGCCAAAATTTACAACAGATGTTTGGAATTGCGGAGCTTCCCAATATGCTGGAAAACAGCAGAAGTAGTCATAATCAAGAAGGGCCAAGATAAGGACCCTACATTAGCAAAGTCCTATAGGCCCATCTGTTTACTTGACGTTTTGGGAAAGACCTTTGAAAAGCTTCTGATGTCTAGACTGTCTAGCCACAGGCTTCTTCGTGGTATGAGTGAATTGCAATACGGTTTCAGAAAGGGCAAGTCTACATCTGATGCCATAAATAAAGTTGCAAGTATTGTGCACTTGTCCACGAAGAAATATGTCCTGGGCATCATGGTGGATATTTCCGGCGCCTTCGACAACCTGTGGTGGCCGGCGCTCTTTTCCCAGTTACGGGAGATGGAGTGTCCAGGCGCGCTATACGGTTGCCTGAGGGACTACTGTCGGAAAAGAGTTGCGAAAATCACGGCTCCTGGTGCCGTGATGTTGAAAGACATCTCAAAGGGCTGCCCGCAGGGCTCTGTGTGTGGCCCCGTGTTTTGGGATGTAAACATGGACCCCCTGCTGACAACTTTGGATGGGAACGACACGGTACTGGGAGCGGTGGCGTATGCAGACGATCTTTTCATCATGGTCGAAGGAGATAGTCGTGCTGAAATAGAGAATAAAACAGTACAAGCATCTGAGATCTTAATGCAATGGTGCCAAAAGTCAAAACTACAAGTTGCACCACATAAATCAAATTACATTCTTTTAAAAGGAAAGCTGGCCCGTGATCCAGTCGTGCGGCTGGACAATAGACTAGTTGCGAGATCTAGGTCTGCAAGATACTTGGGCGTCCTCATGGATGAGGCGTGGAGCTATGCTCCGCACATCGACCATGTGGCTACCAAATCCCTCACAATATTCAACAAACTGATCAGTATTGCTCAAAGACGTTTCCATTTGCCCCCTGGGGCAACTAAAATGTACAATAATTGTATACTGATACCAGTTGTGGGGTATGGTTCCAGCGCGTGGGCGCACAGGCTCACTCAGGTGAAACCAGCACGTGTCATTAGACGAATACAGCGGAATGTAATCATGCGGTGTGTTGGTGCTTTTAGCACCACACCCACGGACGCTTTGTTTGTAATAATGGGACTTCACCCGCTGGATTTAATGATTAGACAACATGCAGCTATACACTGGATCCAAAAGCGGGAATACGAAAAAGTAACAGCACTTATAGGAGAACACATGAATAATATCAAGCAGATTAAAGAGAAAATTACAGATATCTGGCAAGAGCAGTGGCAGTCCTCAGACACTGGGAGAAGGGTCTTCGACTTCTTTCCCAGTGTCCGCGAGAGGCTTAAGATGAAACATCTAACAATAACACTTGGAGTGGTACAC
>NW_026047413.1:20000-22500 GCF_023864345.2 Schistocerca serialis cubense
TTAACCTAACCTATGTTGCGCCTTAACCTAACCTATGTTGCGCCTTAACCTAACCTATGTTGCGCCTTAACCTAACCTATGTTGCGCCTTAACCTAACCTATGTTGCGCCTTAACCTAACCTATGTTGCGCCTTAACCTAACCTATGTTGCGCCTTAACCTAACCTATGTTGCGCCTTAACCTAACCTATGTTGCGCCTTAACCTAACCTATGTTGCGCCTTAACCTAACCTATGTTGCGCCTTAACCTAACCTATGTTGCGCCTTAACCTAACCTATGTTGCGCCTTAACCCAACCTATGTTGCGCCTTAACCCAACCTATGTTGCGCCTTAACCCAACCTATGTTGCGCCTTAACCCAACCTATGTTGCGCCTTAACCCAACCTATGTTGCGCCTTAACCCAACCTATGTTGCGCCTTAACCCAACCTATGTTGGGCCTTAACCCAACCTATGTTGCGCCTTAACCCAACCTATGTTGCGCCTTAACCCAACCTATGTTGCGCCTTAACCCAACCTATGTTGCGCCTTAACCCAACCTATGTTGCGCCTTAACCCAACCTATGTTGCGCCTTAACCCAACCTATGTTGCGCCTTAACCCAACCTATGTTGGGCCTTAACCCAACCTATGTTGGGCCTTAACCCAACACACGTTGGGCCTTAACCCAACACACGTTGGGCCTTAACCCAACACACGTTGGGCCTTAACCCAACACACGTTGGGCCTTAACCCAACACACGTTGGGCCTTAACCCAACACACGTTGGGCCTTAACCCAACACACGTTGGGCCTTAACCCAACACACGTTGGGCCTTAACCCAACACACGTTGGGCCTTAACCCAACACACGTTGGGCCTTAACCCAACACACGTTGGGCCTTAACCCAACACACGTTGGGCCTTAACCCAACACACGTTGGGCCTTAACCCAACACACGTTGGGCCTTAACCCAACACACGTTGGGCCTTAACCCAACACACGTTGGGCCTTAACCCAACACACGTTGGGCCTTAACCCAACACACGTTGGGCCTTAACCCAACACACGTTGGGCCTTAACCCAACACACGTTGGGCCTTAACCCAACACACGTTGGGCCTTAACCTGCTCTGTAATTGTCATACGACGCGTTAAATTAGTGTAGTGTTGCCTAACTGCAACCCCCGCAATATAGTTTGCTACTCGCACTGCCCGGTCCCCAGTGTATCGCTTCATGTTAAACACCTTGCAGCTATACACTGTAATGTGGATGGCAGCAGGACGTACATGCTCAATGCCCTTTGCAGTTGTTCATTGGCATTTGCAGTTGTTCATTGGCATTCGCATGGCGAAGCACTTAGCCTACGCTGTGGTACGGCCTGTGTCAACTGTCCGCTGATGTTGTACGTCCAAATCACACACTGTACTGCACATTGGTCCTCATGTACTGAATGATACATCGTGGTACATGTGACCGTACAACGACTGCGCCAACAACGGCGAACCATGCGGTCCAAATGTTGTGCACTCAGCTACGTGTCGTCTCCCTATAAGAGCTGGATTGCAGTGTGGTATGCCCTGGATGGCGATCAGCATGAGCCGTCTGTTGATGTAGTGGCGCGTGTTGTCAGACGTAGTCGTCTCTTCTCACACACCGTGATAGCATGGTGCACTGCGTTCCACATCTGCGACATGCGACAGAGGCCGGTTGACAGTCGTTCGCGCAATGGACATCGCATACGTACGGGGGCCACCTTCCACGTGTTCGCGAAGCGTGCACATGTTGTTGCGTGTATGTGGGCAGACATAGTGTGTCGTGACACCTGACACAGGCATGCAACAATCGTTGAATTTGCAAATGGCGATGGACGCCTACGTTTGCTGGTGACGTTACGCAAATGAACAACTGGTAAACCGTTGTGGTGCGGTTGTTCTCGCTAGAGGTGAATCAGTGATGGCGACGATCGGTTGAGCTACCAACCGGTTGTTCCAGCGATACCCACCATGCCCACGAACGTGAATGGCATCTGGGTGTGAAGCGATACGCGGCGGTGGCTGGGTGGGACCGTCCCCGGCCGGTGAGGGGGGGCCTCCCGGCGTGCTGGCCGCGCGGTGCGTGGGCGCACGCGCTACAGCCGGCTGGTGGGGGCGGCCAGTGGCAGGCGCGCCGGCCGACGGAGGCGGCAGGCGGCGCAGCTGCGCGCCGGCGCACCCTGCACGCGGCGCCGTGCGGCCAAAGTAGGTCCTCGCGGGCCCGGTGCGAAGCGCGGTGGACATCTGCAGTGTGCTGGTCCGATTGAGGACTGTGTGCGCTGAGGATGCGCCGCCGCCCGGCGCTCGGCGCCGCGACGCCGTCTGCTGCTCGGTCGCCTCTGCGGTTCTCGCAGGTGGTTTGTATCGCAGCTGTGCGGACGTGTTGGCGCGTGCGCTGTGCTGGGAGAGTTCGCTTCGGCACCCAAGTGGGGCTTTTGTCCTTCTGTGGCGCTGGCGTTGGAGCTGCCGGTCACCGTAGGTGGCGCG
>NW_026047413.1:30000-32500 GCF_023864345.2 Schistocerca serialis cubense
CAAATTGGGAAAGGATGAGAGAAATTATGGATACAAATCCTCTGGATAACGTTGTAGGAAGTGTAGACTTTAGGGCGCATGCATTAACTGCGTTGCTTCAGGAAGCACAACGAGCAGCGATACCAGTAAATAAAGGTAAGGGAGTACAGGAGATGCCGTGGACGCCAGAATTGGAAAACCTACGAAGAAGAATGAGGGCTGCTAGACGACACTACCAGCGGTCGCTAGGGTACTTGGAAAGGCAGAGACGGTTAACTGTCTATAGAGAAGTAAAAGAAAAATATAAGAACCGGTTGTTTGAGATTAAAAGAATTCATTGGGAAAGATATTTACAAACATATATGCAACTTAATATGTGGGGACAACCATATAGATTATTAACGGAGAAAGTGAAATCGCCTGTGGTTCTGTCAACCCTAAAAAAGAGTGATGGTAGTATGACATTAGGGTGGAGGGACTCAGCGGAATATCTGCTGAAGACACTCCTACCTGATGATTGCATAAATGAGGATACAGAAGAGCACAATGATTTGAGGACGGCTTTAAGTGAAGAATATCTTAATGACACTCCTGTTATCCCGTTTGCACAAGAAGAAGTTGTGAGAGCAGTATATAGATTGAAGAAGGGTAAATCACCTGGCCCTGATGGTGTACTTGCCGAGGTTTTACATATGATGGTGACTAAATTTGTACCATTCTTAACTACCCTATTAAATGATGCATTACTTTTAGGTAGGGTGCCGGAGATCTGGAAAGTTGCTCGAATAGTAATAATCAAGAAAGGGGAGGATAAAAGTTCGGTGGAACCCAAAAGTTATCGTCCTATATGTCTGATAAATACCTTGGCAAAAGTTCAAGAGCGTCTTCTATGTGACAGATTGCAGTCACACAGGGAGCTGTCAGGGTTGAGTCAGTGTCAATTCGGTTTCCGTAAAGGGAGATCCGTGGAGGACGCCATCAACAAAGCACTAAATATTGTGGATGAAACTCCTTGTAAGCTTGCCATTGCCATCATGGTAGACATTGCGGGAGCTTTTGATAATTTATGGTGGCCCGCAATGTTTGCTAGATTACGAGACCTTCAGACTCCGAGATGCCTTTACAATAGTCTATTGGATTATTGTAAGGGTCGTACTGTTGAATGGCCGGCAGGAAACCGCAAAGTAATTAAAAAGATCACAAAAGGCTGTCCACAAGGGTCAGTATGTGGACCTATATTTTGGGATGTGATGATAGAGCCTCTACTGCAACAACTTGAAGTGGCAGATGATGTAGATGGTGTAGTAGCATATGCAGACGATGTACTGGTGGTAGTGTCTGAAGATTCCAGATATAGACTTGAACAGAAAACATGTCGAGTTCTAAACAGATTGCAACAGTGGTGTACTACTAATAAATTAACAGTAGCAGCACATAAAACAACGTATCTGTTGTTGAAAGGGAAATTGTCTCTTACCAGAAATCCTGTAATTAAAATGAATGACACTTCAATCCAGCGCAGTACTGTTTCTAGATATTTAGGTGTTCAACTAGATGAAAGGAGAAATTTTCTCGAGCATGTCACTGTCGCAACTCAAAGAGCGCAAAACATCATGCACAAAATAGCACGAGTAGGAACAGCACAATACAAACTACCACTTCATATAGTGAGGGCATATCATAACGCGATTTTAGCATCTATTGTGGGATTCTCTGCAAGTGTATGGGCACACAAATTACAATATCGGCGTTATAGAATACTTTTGAGAAGGGTGCAAAGGAACGTTTTGTTAAGGTTAACTGGGGCATTTGGAACCATTTCCACAGAGGCATTATTAGTAATTCTTGGAATCTTCCCACTGGACATTATTGTGAAATACCAAGCAGCATGCTACTGGTTGCGGGTAGGTGACAGAGAGAGAGTGCACCAGATTACAGGAATAAGAGCGATGCACAAATTGCAATTGAAGCAATGGAAATTTGAAGAGTGGCAGACAGAGTGGGAGACGATGGAAACTGGCAGAAGGGTCTATCAGTTTTTCCCAAGTATACGGGATAGACATAAGATGATGTACATTAACCCTAGTAGGGGGATGATTCATTTCATTTCAGGCCACGGCCCATACCCCACATATCTACATAGAATTCAGAAACGACTGACACCTGTATGTGAATGTGGAAGTATTGGCACTCCAGAACACATAGTATTTGAATGCCCCATGTATGATGTGGATAGGGCACATATTACTCATACAATTAGAGCAGAGGATGTTGTTGCAGATATTGACCTATGGACTGTAATAGATAGGATAGCAAATAAAATATCAGGGATAGAGCTACAAACATACCAGCTACATCGAAGAACAAATAATGTAGGTACTGATAGACTACCTAGGGAAGTACAAGAAGAGACGTCATCAGAAGGAGATCATAGTGAAATGCCTGCACTGGAAGCGATAGAAGTTGTAAGCAATGATGTTGGTAGAATAAGAACAAGAAGAGGAGTAATAGATAACCAGAG
>NW_026047413.1:37500-40000 GCF_023864345.2 Schistocerca serialis cubense
CCTATGTTGCGCCTTAACCTAACCTATGTTGCGCCTTAACCTAACCTATGTTGCGCCTTAACCTAACCTATGTTGCGCCTTAACCTAACCTATGTTGCGCCTTAACCCAACCTATGTTGCGCCTTAACCCAACCTATGTTGCGCCTTAACCCAACCTATGTTGCGCCTTAACCCAACCTATGTTGCGCCTTAACCCAACCTATGTTGCGCCTTAACCCAACCTATGTTGCGCCTTAACCCAACCTATGTTGGGCCTTAACCCAACCTATGTTGCGCCTTAACCCAACCTATGTTGCGCCTTAACCCAACCTATGTTGCGCCTTAACCCAACCTATGTTGCGCCTTAACCCAACCTATGTTGCGCCTTAACCCAACCTATGTTGCGCCTTAACCCAACCTATGTTGCGCCTTAACCCAACCTATGTTGGGCCTTAACCCAACCTATGTTGGGCCTTAACCCAACCTATGTTGGGCCTTAACCCAACACACGTTGGGCCTTAACCCAACACACGTTGGGCCTTAACCCAACACACGTTGGGCCTTAACCCAACACACGTTGGGCCTTAACCCAACACACGTTGGGCCTTAACCCAACACACGTTGGGCCTTAACCCAACACACGTTGGGCCTTAACCCAACACACGTTGGGCCTTAACCCAACACACGTTGGGCCTTAACCCAACACACGTTGGGCCTTAACCCAACACACGTTGGGCCTTAACCCAACACACGTTGGGCCTTAACCCAACACACGTTGGGCCTTAACCCAACACACGTTGGGCCTTAACCCAACACACGTTGGGCCTTAACCCAACACACGTTGGGCCTTAACCCAACACACGTTGGGCCTTAACCCAACACACGTTGGGCCTTAACCTGCTCTGTAATTGTCATACGACGCGTTAAATTAGTGTAGTGTTGCCTAACTGCAACCCCCGCAATATAGTTTGCTACTCGCACTGCCCGGTCCCCAGTGTATCGCTTCATGTTAAACACCTTGCAGCTATACACTGTAATGTGGATGGCAGCAGGACGTACATGCTCAATGCCCTTTGCAGTTGTTCATTGGCATTTGCAGTTGTTCATTGGCATTCGCATGGCGAAGCACTTAGCCTACGCTGTGGTACGGCCTGTGTCAACTGTCCGCTGATGTTGTACGTCCAAATCACACACTGTACTGCACATTGGTCCTCATGTACTGAATGATACATCGTGGTACATGTGACCGTACAACGACTGCGCCAACAACGGCGAACCATGCGGTCCAAATGTTGTGCACTCAGCTACGTGTCGTCTCCCTATAAGAGCTGGATTGCAGTGTGGTATGCCCTGGATGGCGATCAGCATGAGCCGTCTGTTGATGTAGTGGCGCGTGTTGTCAGACGTAGTCGTCTCTTCTCACACACCGTGATAGCATGGTGCACTGCGTTCCACATCTGCGACATGCGACAGAGGCCGGTTGACAGTCGTTCGCGCAATGGACATCGCATACGTACGGGGGCCACCTTCCACGTGTTCGCGAAGCGTGCACATGTTGTTGCGTGTATGTGGGCAGACATAGTGTGTCGTGACACCTGACACAGGCATGCAACAATCGTTGAATTTGCAAATGGCGATGGACGCCTACGTTTGCTGGTGACGTTACGCAAATGAACAACTGGTAAACCGTTGTGGTGCGGTTGTTCTCGCTAGAGGTGAATCAGTGATGGCGACGATCGGTTGAGCTACCAACCGGTTGTTCCAGCGATACCCACCATGCCCACGAACGTGAATGGCATCTGGGTGTGAAGCGATACGCGGCGGTGGCTGGGTGGGACCGTCCCCGGCCGGTGAGGGGGGGCCTCCCGGCGTGCTGGCCGCGCGGTGCGTGGGCGCACGCGCTACAGCCGGCTGGTGGGGGCGGCCAGTGGCAGGCGCGCCGGCCGACGGAGGCGGCAGGCGGCGCAGCTGCGCGCCGGCGCACCCTGCACGCGGCGCCGTGCGGCCAAAGTAGGTCCTCGCGGGCCCGGTGCGAAGCGCGGTGGACATCTGCAGTGTGCTGGTCCGATTGAGGACTGTGTGCGCTGAGGATGCGCCGCCGCCCGGCGCTCGGCGCCGCGACGCCGTCTGCTGCTCGGTCGCCTCTGCGGTTCTCGCAGGTGGTTTGTATCGCAGCTGTGCGGACGTGTTGGCGCGTGCGCTGTGCTGGGAGAGTTCGCTTCGGCACCCAAGTGGGGCTTTTGTCCTTCTGTGGCGCTGGCGTTGGAGCTGCCGGTCACCGTAGGTGGCGCGTGTTGTCTCCCGCCGGCAATGCCACGACAGCACGCTCCCGGGCCTCTGTCGGCAGCGGCAAGCTCAGTTGGGAGCACGGGTGGTCGCACCTAAAGCGTCTACTCGCCAAACCCCGGGCGATTGCGCCTCTCTCGAACCCGACCAAGTACTTAGGACGGCGCTGCGCGCCGCCGGGACCTGAGAGGGTTTCGAGGTGTATGGTGCAGGGGAGCTCAGCCTCCTCCTGTTT
>NW_026047413.1:50000-53564 GCF_023864345.2 Schistocerca serialis cubense
CTTAACCCAACCTATGTTGGGCCTTAACCCAACCTATGTTGCGCCTTAACCCAACCTATGTTGCGCCTTAACCCAACCTATGTTGCGCCTTAACCCAACCTATGTTGCGCCTTAACCCAACCTATGTTGCGCCTTAACCCAACCTATGTTGCGCCTTAACCCAACCTATGTTGCGCCTTAACCCAACCTATGTTGGGCCTTAACCCAACCTATGTTGGGCCTTAACCCAACACACGTTGGGCCTTAACCCAACACACGTTGGGCCTTAACCCAACACACGTTGGGCCTTAACCCAACACACGTTGGGCCTTAACCCAACACACGTTGGGCCTTAACCCAACACACGTTGGGCCTTAACCCAACACACGTTGGGCCTTAACCCAACACACGTTGGGCCTTAACCCAACACACGTTGGGCCTTAACCCAACACACGTTGGGCCTTAACCCAACACACGTTGGGCCTTAACCCAACACACGTTGGGCCTTAACCCAACACACGTTGGGCCTTAACCCAACACACGTTGGGCCTTAACCCAACACACGTTGGGCCTTAACCCAACACACGTTGGGCCTTAACCCAACACACGTTGGGCCTTAACCCAACACACGTTGGGCCTTAACCCAACACACGTTGGGCCTTAACCCAACACACGTTGGGCCTTAACCCAACACACGTTGGGCCTTAACCCAACACACGTTGGGCCTTAACCTGCTCTGTAATTGTCATACGACGCGTTAAATTAGTGTAGTGTTGCCTAACTGCAACCCCCGCAATATAGTTTGCTACTCGCACTGCCCGGTCCCCAGTGTATCGCTTCATGTTAAACACCTTGCAGCTATACACTGTAATGTGGATGGCAGCAGGACGTACATGCTCAATGCCCTTTGCAGTTGTTCATTGGCATTTGCAGTTGTTCATTGGCATTCGCATGGCGAAGCACTTAGCCTACGCTGTGGTACGGCCTGTGTCAACTGTCCGCTGATGTTGTACGTCCAAATCACACACTGTACTGCACATTGGTCCTCATGTACTGAATGATACATCGTGGTACATGTGACCGTACAACGACTGCGCCAACAACGGCGAACCATGCGGTCCAAATGTTGTGCACTCAGCTACGTGTCGTCTCCCTATAAGAGCTGGATTGCAGTGTGGTATGCCCTGGATGGCGATCAGCATGAGCCGTCTGTTGATGTAGTGGCGCGTGTTGTCAGACGTAGTCGTCTCTTCTCACACACCGTGATAGCATGGTGCACTGCGTTCCACATCTGCGACATGCGACAGAGGCCGGTTGACAGTCGTTCGCGCAATGGACATCGCATACGTACGGGGGCCACCTTCCACGTGTTCGCGAAGCGTGCACATGTTGTTGCGTGTATGTGGGCAGACATAGTGTGTCGTGACACCTGACAAAGGCATGCAACAATCGTTGAATTTGCAAATGGCGATGGACGCCTACGTTTGCTGGTGACGTTACGCAAATGAACAACTGGTAAACCGTTGTGGTGCGGTTGTTCTCGCTAGAGGTGAATCAGTGATGGCGACGATCGGTTGAGCTACCAACCGGTTGTTCCAGCGATACCCACCATGCCCACGAACGTGAATGGCATCTGGGTGTGAAGCGATACGCGGCGGTGGCTGGGTGGGACCGTCCCCGGCCGGTGAGGGGGGGCCTCCCGGCGTGCTGGCCGCGCGGTGCGTGGGCGCACGCGCTACAGCCGGCTGGTGGGGGCGGCCAGTGGCAGGCGCGCCGGCCGACGGAGGCGGCAGGCGGCGCAGCTGCGCGCCGGCGCACCCTGCACGCGGCGCCGTGCGGCCAAAGTAGGTCCTCGCGGGCCCGGTGCGAAGCGCGGTGGACATCTGCAGTGTGCTGGTCCGATTGAGGACTGTGTGCGCTGAGGATGCGCCGCCGCCCGGCGCTCGGCGCCGCGACGCCGTCTGCTGCTCGGTCGCCTCTGCGGTTCTCGCAGGTGGTTTGTATCGCAGCTGTGCGGACGTGTTGGCGCGTGCGCTGTGCTGGGAGAGTTCGCTTCGGCACCCAAGTGGGGCTTTTGTCCTTCTGTGGCGCTGGCGTTGGAGCTGCCGGTCACCGTAGGTGGCGCGTGTTGTCTCCCGCCGGCAATGCCACGACAGCACGCTCCCGGGCCTCTGTCGGCAGCGGCAAGCTCAGTTGGGAGCACGGGTGGTCGCACCTAAAGCGTCTACTCGCCAAACCCCGGGCGATTGCGCCTCTCTCGAACCCGACCAAGTACTTAGGACGGCGCTGCGCGCCGCCGGGACCTGAGAGGGTTTCGAGGTGTATGGTGCAGGGGAGCTCAGCCTCCTCCTGTTTGCAGAATAATTGAGCGGACGCTTGCGTGTTCGCGCGGGCCCCCGGGACACACTCCCGGGCGGCCGGCTGCTCAGCTCTAGTTGACGCAGCTCCCTGGTTGATCCTGCCAGTAGTCATATGCTTGTCTCAAAGATTAAGCCATGCATGTCTCAGTACAAGCCGCATTAAGGTGAAACCGCGAATGGCTCATTAAATCAGTTATGGTTCCTTAGATCGTACCCACGTTACTTGGATAACTGTGGTAATTCTAGAGCTAATACATGCAAACAGAGTCCCGACCAGAGATGGAAGGGACGCTTTTATTAGATCAAAACCAATCGGTCGGCTCGTCCGGTCCGTTTGCCTTGGTGACTCTGAATAACTTTGGGCTGATCGCACGGTCCTCGTACCGGCGACGCATCTTTCAAATGTCTGCCTTATCAACTGTCGATGGTAGGTTCTGCGCCTACCATGGTTGTAACGGGTAACGGGGAATCAGGGTTCGATTCCGGAGAGGGAGCCTGAGAAACGGCTACCACATCCAAGGAAGGCAGCAGGCGCGCAAATTACCCACTCCCGGCACGGGGAGGTAGTGACGAAAAATAACGATACGGGACTCATCCGAGGCCCCGTAATCGGAATGAGTACACTTTAAATCCTTTAACGAGTATCTATTGGAGGGCAAGTCTGGTGCCAGCAGCCGCGGTAATTCCAGCTCCAATAGCGTATATTAAAGTTGTTGCGGTTAAAAAGCTCGTAGTTGGATTTGTGTCCCACGCTGTTGGTTCACCGCCCGTCGGTGTTTAACTGGCATGTATCGTGGGACGTCCTGCCGGTGGGGCGAGCTGAAGGCGTGCGACGCGCCTCGTGCGTGCTCGTGCGTCCCGAGGCGGACCCCGTTGCAATCCTACCAGGGTGCTCTTGAGTGAGTGTCTCGGTGGGCCGGCACGTTTACTTTGAACAAATTAGAGTGCTTAAAGCAGGCAAGCCCGCCTGAATACTGTGTGCATGGAATAATG
The DNA here is from genome assembly GCF_023864345.2 of Schistocerca serialis cubense. Classification (NCBI taxonomy): domain Eukaryota; kingdom Metazoa; phylum Arthropoda; class Insecta; order Orthoptera; family Acrididae; genus Schistocerca; species Schistocerca serialis. Next base: position 53,333 of record NW_026047413.1, read on the forward strand.
GAATAGGACCTCGGTTCTATTTTGTTGGTTTTCGGAACCCGAGGTAATGATTAATAGGGACAGGCGGGGGCATTCGTATTGCGACGTTAGAGGTGAAATTCTTGGATCGTCGCAAGACGAACAGAAGCGAAAGCATTTGCCAAGTATGTTTTCATTAATCAAGAACGAAAGTTAGAGGTTCGAAGGCGATCAGATACCGCCCTAGTTCTAACCATAAACGATGCCAGCCAGC
>NW_026047414.1:0-46504 GCF_023864345.2 Schistocerca serialis cubense
CTAACCTGTGGTGTGGCGAGGTGAGCTCAGCCTGTGAGCCCCTAACGTCTACGTAAGGTAAGCTGTCCGGCTCACGCCTCACGTTTGAACGCTTTTCTAACCTACGTTTGACGCTTCTTAACCTAGCACCGACCCCTTAACCTAACGTGTAACCTAACCTAACCTAACCTCTGACGCCTGACGTGTTTGAATGCTTAACCTAAGTTTGACGCTTAACCTAACCCAAGTCCCCCTTAACCTAACCCCACGTCCACCTAACCTAACCTAACGTAGACGTGTAAACGTAATGTGTAACGCGTAACGTGTAAGGTCGGCTGTCGTGTGTGCTTGACGGCAGATTGGGTTGGTCTGTAGATTCGGATTGCGGTTTGCCTCGGTCGAGGGGTTGGGTCGGAAGCGGCGAGGGGCGGCGGCGCCTGTTGCGCAGGCGGCGTCCGTTTGCGGCGGGCAATTGTTGAGAAACGGCTGTGAATGTTGGCGGGCGAGAGGAGGAGGACGGCGCGCGATGTGGCCCGACGGCTGCGGGCCGATCGGGAAACGGCGGGAGGGCGACGGAAGGCGATGGGGCGGCGGAGGCGCGTTTGCACGGCCGTCATCGCCGCACGGCCTCGGCTTGTGTGGCTGTGGCGCCGGCCGCGCTGGCCGGGCTGCCGCGGCGACGGTGTGGGAGTTTTGCCGAAGGTTTGGCCATTGTGGCGGGTCGTCGGCTGGGGCTGTGGGGGCGGCATTTGGGCGGGGGCGGCGATTCTCGGCGGGCCGACCCAGGCTGTAGCGCGCGGTAGCTGCAGTTTGGCCGTGGTTTGCGGCGCTGCCGTGGCGACTGGTTGGCGACTGTGGTGTGGCTGTGTGTAGCCCCATCCTCGGTGGTTTGAAAGGCGCGGGCGGTTGTGGCGCAGGTTTGGGGCTGCTCCGCACAGGCTGTCGGACGTTGGGCGGTAGCAAGCGCGGGAGGCGCGGCGCGGCGGCGCGCAGAGTGGCGGCCGCTCTCTCGGCCGTCCGCGCCCGCCCCGCGACACTGGCTGGGCCTTGTGATTCTCTGCTCTGCTGCTGTGCTGTGCTTGCGTGCCTGCCGTCCCGCTCGCTCTCGCTGTGTGTTACGCGCGTCGTCGAAATGGCAGATCAGGCGGCTACGAACGAGACTGCTGCGGCACCCGCCGCCACCGGCACTACGAAGAAGGCCAAGTCTGCGTCGTCTGCGAAGAAGCCGCGCGCCAAGCCTGCGCACCCGCGCACCTCTGAGATGGTGACGGCCGCCATCAAGAGTCTGAAGGAGCGCGGCGGGTCGTCGCTGCAGGGCGATCAAGAAGTACATAGCCGCGCACTACAAGCTGGACGCGGAGAAGCTGGCGCCGTTTATCAAGAAGTACCTCAAGTCGGCCGTCGTGGCGGGCGAGCTGGTGCAGACGAAGGGGAAGGGCGCGTCCGGCTCGTTCAAGCTTGCCGGCGCCGGCGGCGGGGGGGCGGCCGAGGGCGGCAAGGCTCGTGCTGGCGGTGCCAAGAAGAAGCGCGCCGCTCCGGCCAGCAAGGAGAAGAAGGGCGCCCGTGCGGCCGGCGCAAAGAAGGCTGGTGGCGTGAAGGCGGCGACCGGTCGGAAGGCGGGCGCCGCCAAGAAGGCGTCTGCGGCGTCGGCCGCTCCCGCGGGTGCGAAGAAGGCGGCTGCGGCCAAGCCGGCCAAGGCCAAGTCGCCGTCGAAGGCGAAGAAGGCCGCCAAGGTTCCGACGAAGAAGCCGAAGGCGCCGCGCCCGAAGAAGGCGACGACGCCGTCTAAGGCGAAGGCTTCGCCCAAGAAGAAGAAGTAGAGTAGAGGAGAAAGAGATGGGAATGGAAGGGTTTGGCGCTTGACTCCGTCGTCCCCACCCCCCGTCGTCGTCTAGTGGCGCGCAAGAGACGCGCGGCCCAAAACGGCCCTTCTCAGGGCCATCAAAGCACGTCGGGGAAGGTTTTGATTGTCGTGTTGCGTTTGGTGTGGGTGTCTGTCTGGCGTTTCTGTATGCCCGTGGGGATGCTGTTTGCGTGCCGTGGTGGTTGGATTGCGGGGGTCGGTGGCGGGTGTGGGGCGGCGGTAGCGGTAAGCGGGTGTTGTTGTTGTCGTGGTTGATTGTCGCCGTGTTTGTGGCGGCGGCCGACGGTTGGTTTTCTGTCGCGTTGTTTTGTTTGAATACGTTGGTTGGCTTGCCTGCGTTCGTTCTTCTCGGATGTCTGTCTTGTCGAGTCGTGTCTGGTCTTTGTTTTGTTTTGTTCCTTTGTGTGTGTGTGTGTGTGTGATGTTTTGCAACGGGGGGCACGTTGAGATGCGGAAGGAGTCGGCGGGGATTTCGGTGGCGTGTAGAGCGAGCGAGCGCGCCTGCCTGGCCGTTGGCCGTCGGAGTGGAGTGCGGGTTTTTTTTGTTTTCGAAACGAAAGCGGCGGCCGGCCAGCCACCCGTGCGGTGTGACGTCGGCCGTTGGGTATTGTGCGCTTTGAGCGCCGGGGAGGGATGATGTGTGATTGTTGCGCGCTGCTAGCAGGCAGGCAGAGTGAGCGGGTGTGGCGGACGGACGGGAAGTGGTGGTTTTTTGTTTTGTTTTTGGGTTGCGGGGCGAGAGGCAGGCGACCGACAAAGTTTGCTCGCGACGGAGAGATGTTAGTGGCCCTGAAAAGGGCCGTTTTTGTTTGTGCGGTGCGGTGCCGCGGCGCGGTTTAGGCGCGCTCGCCGCGGATGCGGCGCGCGAGCTGGATGTCCTTGGGCATGATGGTGACGCGCTTGGCGTGGATTGCGCACAGGTTGGTGTCTTCGAAGAGGCCGACGAGGTAGGCCTCGCTGGCCTCCTGCAGGGCCATGACTGCGGAGCTCTGGAAGCGCAGGTCGGTCTTGAAGTCCTGGGCGATCTCGCGCACTAGGCGCTGGAATGGCAGCTTGCGGATGAGCAGCTCTGTGCTCTTCTGGTAGCGCCTGATTTCTCGCAGGGCGACGGTGCCCGGCCTGTAGCGGTGGGGCTTCTTGACGCCTCCGGTGGCGGGCGCGCTCTTCCTCGCCGCCTTGGTGGCGAGCTGTTTGCGCGGCGCCTTTCCGCCGGTGGACTTGCGGGCCGTTTGCTTTGTGCGGGCCATGGCGGTAGCGGTAGCGGTAGCGGAGCGGCGTGCGTGGAGGTTAGGTGCGGCGCGGCGTCCGGTGCTGCCTTGACAACGGGCCCGCGCGCCTCCGTGCTGCGCTTATATGCCCTCGGTTGCGCGTGGTGGGGGGGAGGGCGGGCCAGAGTCTATATAGGGGGGGCGGCGGGCGCGCTGGGCGCAGACCGTAGCCGACTCGCCAGCCGCTGCAGCTGCTGTTTGTGCACGTTTTGCTTTGCCCGAGGAAGGAAGGATGACAGGCCGCGGCAAGGGAGGAAAGGGGCTCGGCAAGGGTGGCGCCAAGCGGCACCGCAAGGTGTTGCGCGACAACATCCAGGGCATCACGAAGCCCGCCATCCGCCGCCTGGCTCGCAGGGGCGGCGTGAAGCGCATCTCTGGTCTGATCTACGAGGAGACCCGCGGGGTGCTGAAGGTGTTCCTGGAGAACGTGATCCGCGACGCGGTGACGTACACTGAGCACGCCAAGCGCAAGACTGTGACGGCCATGGACGTGGTGTACGCCCTGAAGAGGCAGGGGGCGCACCCTGTACGGTTTCGGCGGTTAGGCTGCGTCGCAGCGGGCGCTGGCCTTCCCGCGGCCGTGCTTGTGGGTGGGAGAGACTAGAAAACGGCCCTTTTCAGGGCCACCACACTGTTCGGAAGTTGAAAAGTGCGAAAGAGTCTGTGTTGTTGTTGCTGCGTGTGTGCGCTGTGTTGTTTGTTTGTTTGTTTCTTTCTTTCTTTCTTTCCGTTTGAGCGACGTGATGTGACTGGGAGGGGAGAAGGAAAGGAAACGTGTCATGTGGCTGGCTGTGTGTGGAGCTGCTTCGTTTGTGTGTCTTTGTATCGATCGCGACGGAGATGGCGGGCTGTGTGTTGTTGTGCGAGAGGCGGTGATTATTTGCTTGCGTGGTTTGTCTCTGTGTGTTTGTTTGCGGCGGCGTTGGGGTTTCCGAGGCAAGGCGTGTGGGCATAGGCGGCCGGATCAGCTGTTTCGTTCGTGTCGACGGCCGTTGCGCGCGGGAGTGGAGGGCGGTGTGTCGACACGCCTCCCTTTAACAATGGTCATTATTGCTGCCGTTGTCGGTTTGGAAGGCGACTGCGACCGTGCAAAATGTGTGTGTGTTGGGCCACACGGGCTGTGTGGACGACAAGATGGCGGACGTGCGCCGGCGGCGGCTGTGCTGTGACAGTGCAAAGTTAAAACAAAACAAGGTGCGGCGAGGACGACTGAAATTTTGCTTTGGACGTAGGTGTGTGTGGTGGCCCTGAAAAGGGCCGATTGTTGTGGGCCGAGCCGAGCCGGCAAAGCGCGTTGCGTGCAGGGGGAGCACGCGGCGCTGCGATTGCCTGGCCTCCTTTAGGCCTTCTTCTCGGTCTTCTTTGGCAGCAGGACGGCCTGGATGTTGGGCAGGACACCACCCTGTGCGATGGTGACGCCCGACAGGAGCTTGTTGAGCTCCTCGTCGTTGCGGATGGCAAGCTGCAGGTGGCGCGGGATGATGCGCGTCTTCTTGTTGTCGCGGGCCGCGTTTCCGGCCAGCTCGAGCACCTCAGCCGCGAGGTACTCCATGACGGCGGCGAGGTAGACGGGCGCCCCGGCGCCGACGCGCTCTGCGTAGTTTCCCTTGCGCAGGAGGCGGTGGATTCTGCCGACCGGGAACTGGAGCCCAGCCCTGCTTGAGCGGGACTTTGACTTGCCCTTGACTTTGCCTCCCTTTCCGCGTCCGGACATGGCGATGGGCTAGCGACGGTGCACACGAAACGGAAACGAAAACGACCGGTGCGAGCGGCAGCGAGTCGAGCAGCGGAGTGCGTGCCGGCGCAGCCGGGGTGGGGGTGCTTTATGGGCTCGGGTGCGGCGGCCGGTTGCGCGCGCGCCCCATTGGTCGGCGGCCGCAACAGGGCGAGCTGGTAAAGGTGCGGCGGCGGCTGGCGGCGGGTGCCACTGTGTGGGGAGACGCTGACTAGAGCGGAGCGCTTGCTACTGGTGTTGCTGCTGCCGTACGTTGGTTCGAGATGCCGCCCAAGACTAGCGGGAAGGCCGCCAAGAAGGCTGGCAAGGCGCAGAAGAACATTTCGAAGGGCGACAAGAAGAAGAAGCGCAAGAGGAAGGAGAGCTATGCCATCTACATCTACAAGGTGCTGAAGCAGGTGCACCCTGACACGGGCATCTCGTCGAAGGCGATGAGCATCATGAACAGCTTCGTGAACGACATTTTCGAGCGCATTGCGGCCGAGGCTTCTCGCCTGGCGCACTACAACAAGCGCTCGACCATCACGTCCCGCGAGATCCAGACCGCTGTGCGGCTGTTGCTGCCTGGCGAGCTGGCCAAGCACGCCGTGAGCGAGGCACGAAGGCGGTGACCAAGTACACGAGCTCCAAGTAAGGAGGTGGCTCTGGAATGGAAGGAAGGATGGAGAAGGCTCCTCCGTTGCGAGAGCGGCAAAACGGCCCTTTTCAGGGCCACCAACTTGCCTTTTGCGGGAAGGGCGGAATTGTTGTTGTTTGTGTGGACGGCTGTGATGTGTGTGTGTGCATTTTGATTGTGGGTGGGGGGGGCGCGTCAAAGCGTGTTGCGCGGGGTACGGCCACGAGGTTGGTCGCCGTGGCGTGGAATGGTGGCACGCCTCGTTGGCGTGGTTTTTGACCCCATTGGTGTTGTTGGTGTGTGTGTGTGTGTGAGACCCGTCTGCGAGGGGGGGACAGTGTGATCGGCGACTTTTGTGTCACCGTAACGACGGCCGTTTGCGGGTTTGTTTTTTTGCACATCATACATGGCGAGGGTGAAATGTGAAATGTTTTTGTTTGGGTTTTTTTTTGCCGCCCACTATTCCCTTTGCTGTACGCCGAGTTTGACAATGGTGCGACGTAACTGCAGCGTGGAGGTGTGTGAGTGACGTTGAAATGAACGTGCCATTAAGACGCATTGTTGTTGTATTGTACTGTACGTGTACGGCGACACGCACGATGATGTACCATTCGACTCTGATGTTTGATAGCCGTGTCTGACTGATTGCGTACGACGCACGCACACCGATGTCGTCATTCAAGATGCACGCTAGACGACGACGGCGGCGGCGGCGGTCGTTTGTTTGGCGAATGTCTGTACACGTGTTTGTCTGTGTCCATCCGGTATGTATTTGTTTTGTTTGAAAGTGTTTTGTGTGTCGGTGACGTGGTCCGATCCGTCGCCCCCTGAGTAACTGTCGATCGGCGCGATAGACCGGCGTCACGCAACTGAACCGAAGTCTTGGGCACACCCGTCATACTGTTGTACACCGTCGCGCTGAGAACGGTAACGAAAGGTTGACTTTGATCGGTCGAATGTCTGGGCAGAACGTGAGGAATGAGGCGAGAGTGCAAGGAGGGGGGGGGGGCAAAAGAGAGAGGAAGGGAAAAAGGGGAGAAACGCATTCGTAGAGCAACGGAACGTTCCCGTGTCGGAGGCGTATTGGAGCCGCACTGAAATGCGTTTAACGGCGGCGCGGCTGCAAGTGTCTGCCGTGGTGAACGTTACCTTTGACGGCTGCATTGGGCTTTGCCTTTGCTTTTGCTTTTGCTTTCGCTTTCGCGTTCGCTTTCGCTTTCCCGGATGTACGTAACGTTTGTTGATATGGTTCTGAGGAAGAGTGTATGACAGTGCCGTGCCGTCCATGTTCGTGTGCCCTCCCATTGTGTGTATGCTATTGTCTGTGTACTTGAATGATGTATGTAGGTGTTAGTGGACATGTTTTACCAGTGGGGGGAAATGGATCGTCGATAGTTGCCGTCACTCTGTCACGGTCGAGATGACGCACCCTCCGTACAGAAAGGTGTCGAGAAAGTGAGTGAGTGTGTGCGTCCGTGAATTGGCAGTGTTTGGAGGTGGGCGTGCCCTGGATGTGGCCCGGAAAAGGCTGTTCGTTAGGCGGTAGTGTTGTGTGGACAGGGGAGGGGCATGCGTAACGCTGCTGGCATGGCATTTCGGGAGATGGGAGGGGGCAAACGAGGAAACGAGGAGCGGCGGCCAAAGACGGGACGGGGAGGGGCGCGGTGTGGGTGGCTTGCGCCTGTGCTCGGCGTTGTGGTTTGTGCAAAAGAGGAGGAGAAAAACAATGTGAGTTGCCAGGGAGGGGAGCGGTGTTGTGTTGTGGTTGTCGTGGTGTAGCCGCAGACGCGGCTGTCAGTGAACGTGGCGAGACGGACGGATGCGCGGAGGGGCGGGGGCGGCGCATTTCGCCGGTGCCGTGCCGTGCCGTGCCGTGCCGTGCCGTGCCGTGCCATGCCTGAAAGCCGCGTGGTCGCTGTGTTGTTGGTGGCGTGGGGGCGAGGAGAGTACCGTACGGGTGTGCTTGTGGCGCCGGAAATGGCACACTGCGCCCGCCCCGTCTTGGAGGCTGATGGCTGTGGTGTGGAAATGGGGCGCGGTGATGTTGAAGCAGTTGAAGAACAGAAAAGAAACCAAGAAAACGGAAGGCGTGATGCGGCGGTGGTGGTGAGAGCGGGAAAAACAAAACAAAAAAAAAAAAAACAACAAAAAAAAAAGAAGGAAAAACAACAAGAAACAAAAAAGAAAACAAAAAGTCTATCAATATTAAAATGTAAATGGAAATGGAAATGGACCCAGGTATAACCTCCCTGCACAAATAGCAGAGAGTCCGATGATAATAAAAATGTGCCAGAATGTTAACGTCCCTACAAAACAAACCCAACGGTAATATTAATGAAAGAGTGAACCGTATGTAACATTGCAACAGACATAATGAAACCTGATAAATTGTATAAGGGCAGCAGCGTTGACCTTTGGCCCTGTATTCAGAATAAAAAGAGCCAAAGATCGTTACCCCCAATGAAAAAGACACTGAAACACGTATGTAACATAGTAGCGATGGCGAGACGTTGTAGCATCTGTGACCAGAGAGTTTGCGCTGGACTGCGCGAGTGTTGCGAGCGGTTCTCAGTCAGTCAGTCTGTCTGTCAGTAGTCGTTGCGAGTCCGTAGCTCTGTGTAGTTGAGGGCTGTACTCTGTCAGTAGTCGTCGCGTGCAGTACGCTAATAGTCGTCATGCAGAGCGGTCGGTCAGTAGTAGCAGCCGAGTGCGGTTGTGTGATGTAGGTGGTCGGCAACACTGGTCAAGATGGTGAATAAGGTATACTGTTAATTAATATAATCATTAGATAATGAAAAAGTGTAATTATTCTCCAACAAGTTCCCCAATAATAATTTTTATTTCAAAAGCATTTTTCAAACATTTAATTTGTTATTGAACTAAAGAGTTCGTTGCACTTCACATTTCATTCCACTGCTTTGAAGAAAAATGTCACTAAAATCACAAAAAAAGAGAATATTATTATTTGCAAATGCAGTTCCTCCAAGCGCTGCGCAACAACCAGAGCAGAAATGTGACATCCATTTATTCGGAGGTAAGACTTTAATTCTGATTGTTTTGCACAGGGCCAAAGACCGATATTTCGGTTTAATTGAAGTTTCTTGTCACTGAACGGACGTTTGTAAATGTTGTGTGAAGACTTTATATTTGAGTCAGATTGCGAATTTCACATTTTTGTTGCCATTTTCAATACCTCTCATTGTGGGCGAGGTTACAATTAGCGCAATGTCCATTAGCATCCGTAAATAACATTGTCCATTATTTTAAATTTTGCTGGGAGGTTACAACACACACACACAAAAAAAAAAAAAAAACAAAAAATTGCATTTATATCCGCTCCTCAATTGTAGATACCCCTTACACAGCTGTGTGCAATGAATGAGTGCTGGCTGGTAATTAATTGCACTCCTTGGAGGGAAATGCCATAGGAAGTAGTCTTTAAAAAGTGAATGTTTTTCGTTAAGAGACAAAAGTTACTTTAGAAAAAAAGTAATAGTGGGGCTTTTGTTGTTGAACAAAAGAAGTACAATGAACATACGTTATCAGATTTGCGCAATGCAGCGTCACACCACCTTTTGATTATAACACAATATACTATACATCGTCCCGAACCGTGACCAGAGTCGCGAGACGAGCAGAGCACGCCGCCGACGCCCGCTCAGTACAACCGTCGACCCGCTACTACTGTCGACCGACTACTACCTCTCCCGACTCGCGCTACAATATATATAACAACTGTTCCTGGCGACCCGGTGCGTGCCACTACTGTCGTCTGGCGCGGTCCAAGCGCCGACTAGCAGCGATAAAGAACTCTCTGGTCAGACAGAGATGCTGTCATGCCTCGCCATCGCTCTGGTAATGAATACATACGTGTTGCAGCGTGCGTACCACCGGAACACGCAGTGGCGGAGCCAAAGACTGTGTTGTCGAGGTCGAGTGCGAGTGGGAAGAGAGGCAGCGTCGGCACGGAGATGCAAGCGAGCGCGAGACGCACGGGGGCTGCGGCGTGGCGCGTTTGCGGTCGGCGCCTTTGGTGGCAACGGCCGGGACAAGCAGCGGTGTATGGTGTGGTGCGGGGCGGACAGGGGCGGCGGTGGACGGGGAGGAGGCGGCGCGACGACGGCATGGGGGCGAAAACGGGACGGGGGACGGCGGATGTTGAGAGGCGTCACGCGCGGACAGGACACAGACACAGAGACACACAGATTGGAAAGGGAGGGTGCGCGGTAGTAGTTGGGAATGTGCGTACCGTGCGGGATGGGAGTGGGCGAGGAACACGGTCGTGGCCCCTGTTTTGGGTGCGTGTGATGACGTCGGTGTGTTGTGGGAAGGGAAGGTGCTGTGGCGGCGGCGCGTAATGGGCGTAGGCCGAAAAGAGAAAGGAACGTGGGCAGTGTGTTGGCACGCGTCGGTTCGACTGCGACGTTGATGGGCAGGGCAGGGCAAGGTTAATGGTGGTAGGAGTAGGCGTGTGGGCGCAAAAAATCTGCCGCTGCAGGCGGTGCCGTAACCGCCATGGCGGGAAGGAGAGAAAGAAAGAAAGAAAGAAACAAAAAAAAAAAAAAAGAAAAGGAGGGGGGGGTGGGCGAAAGTGGAGAGGCGGTGGTGTGAGAAGGGCGGGGGCGGAAGGAAGGCAGGAAGGACAAGAGGCGAGGCGACGGCTTGCTTTGTGTATCGGTCGGTCTCTGGCTATGCTTCGTTTTCTGCAGCAGGGTCGGTGCGCGGCGTGGCTCGCGGCAGTGGGAACGCCTGGTGGCTGGACGGCCAGCAATGCGGTTGGATGGGCGGCCACAGCACCGCACCTGTGCCCGAGGAGGAGACGCTGGCGGCGGGCCCTGAGGTGAGGCCGGCTCGGCTGGGGCTGTGGATGTGTAGGTGTGCGCCGCTGCTGCAACAACGAGTAAAACGCGAGAAGGAGGGATGGCGGTAGAGAGAGAAAAAAAAAAAAGGTCGTGTTGTGTTGATGCGCAGGCAGACGCGTACAGAGGGACGAGCCCGGTCTGCAGCAGGGTGTGGCCGTGCCGAGTGCAGAGCAGCGGCGGCTCGGTTCGGTTCGGCCCGGCCCGGCGGGCCGCGCTGTTGTCGCGGACGTGAGCGCCCCCTGGCGGGTGGCCGGAGGCGGCGCGGCGTGTTGGACGTGTGGCTGGTGGCAGTGCACAATTTGCGAGTGGCTGGCGGTGTGGTGTGGCGGTTGGCGCGTCGGGCGGCGGAGAGGTATGTGTTGCGGGCGCCCTTTGCTGCGCTGCGTCGTTGCGTGTGCCGTACAGGGCGGGCGCTTGTCGACTGTGTGGGCGGTGTGGCGAATTGGCGTGAAACGGCTGCCGAGAGGTGTGTGGTAGCGAGCCGGTCGGTGGTGTCGGTGCGAAGGGGAATGTGCGTGCGTTTGGCGGTTTCGGTGTGCTTTTTGCGGCGTGAGAGTGGGAATTAGTGGGGCCGGCTGTTGTGTTGGTTCCTTGTGTCTTGTGTCGCGTAGCTTGATGGCAACGTGGAAGGACGCCGGTTTCGTTTCGAGCCTTGCGTGTGGTTGTCGACGTTGACTGGTTGGCGTGTGCCGATGCACGTGCATGTGTGGGTCGCGAGTGCGTTTTTGGCTGGCTGTGTGTGTGTGTGTGTGTGTTGTTTTGGGGGGGAAGGGGGAGGCGGTGGTGAAAGTGCAGTCGTTGCCACGGGCGTCGTCGGGTGGGGCTGGGGCTGTGCGTCGTGGCGGAAAGGTGGTAGGTTGCGGGAAGCGAGCCCGTCGTTGACGGTGTCGCGTGAGTTGTGAATCGAGTGGGGCGCGGGGCGCGGGACAGGAGCAGCGTGCCGCTGCGTCGTGGTCGTCAGCAGAGGCTGTGCGTGTGCTTGTCCTTTTTGTGGGCGGTTCGTGCGAGGCGTTTTTGTTTTGTGTTGCCCTAGTTGTTAGTTTATTGTGTTTGTGTTTGTTATTTTGAGACGACGACTGGTTGGTGGCGTGCGCGCGAAGTGGCGGTGTGCGCTTCCCGTGTCGTTTGATTTTTTTGTTTTTGTGTGTTTTTTTTTGTTTTTTGCACTGGGCCCCGGTGGGTGGGTGCGTGTGTGTCGATTGCCGGCTGGCGAAAGGTGCGCCATCGGCGGGGTGGGTCGCCGGCACAAGTAGAGGCGGCGGCGTTGTTGCTGTTGTTGTGTGGTGTTTGTTTTGTTCGGCTGTGTCGGCGAGCTGTGTTGCGGTGCGTGTGAATGGTGGTGCAAAAGTGCTGGCGTTGGGGCTGCGACTGCGACGGCGGCGAGCCGCGGGCGCGCCATTGATAGTGATGTTGTGAACAGCGGCTGTGTACGGTAGTGGTGTTGTTGTAGCACGACGTGCATCCGGGCCGGCGCGGAAAGCGCAGTTGCGGGCGGTTGCCCTTCGGTGCCAGCCATGTCGCGTGAGCGGCGGGTTGCTCTGGTGTCGACACGTGGTGCTCTGGGTTGTTGTGTGGTGCCCTTTGGCCGGTGGGGGTGGTTCGCGTGTGTCTCGTTCGCGCTCGGTGTCTGGTCGTGGTCGTGCTGCTCCCCCGTCTGTCGGCGGTTTCCGACGTCGTCTGTACGTTTTTTTTGTTCGTTTGCGGCGTGCCTGCCGACGTCCGTCCCGTCGCGACCTTTCAACCGAAAGTGTGGCGCCCGAAGGTGAACGAACGTAACCCTGACCTCGGCGCTTTACGCTGAGCCGAGCGAACCGAACCGAACCGAACCTAACCTGTGGTGTGGCGAGGTGAGCTCAGCCTGTGAGCCCCTAACGTCTACGTAAGGTAAGCTGTCCGGCTCACGCCTCACGTTTGAACGCTTTTCTAACCTACGTTTGACGCTTCTTAACCTAGCACCGACCCCTTAACCTAACGTGTAACCTAACCTAACCTAACCTCTGACGCCTGACGTGTTTGAATGCTTAACCTAAGTTTGACGCTTAACCTAACCCAAGTCCCCTTAACCTAACCCACGTCCACCTAACCTAACCTAACGTAGACGTGTAAACGTAATGTGTAACGCGTAACGTGTAAGGTCGGCTGTCGTGTGTGCTTGACGGCAGATTGGGTTGGTCTGTAGATTCGGATTGCGGTTTGCCTCGGTCGAGGGGTTGGGTCGGAAGCGGCGAGGGGCGGCGGCGCCTGTTGCGCAGGCGGCGTCCGTTTGCGGCGGGCAATTGTTGAGAAACGGCTGTGAATGTTGGCGGGCGAGAGGAGGAGGACGGCGCGCGATGTGGCCCGACGGCTGCGGGCCGATCGGGAAACGGCGGGAGGGCGACGGAAGGCGATGGGGCGGCGGAGGCGCGTTTGCACGGCCGTCATCGCCGCACGCCTCGGCTTGTGTGGCTGTGGCGCCGGCCGCGCTGGCCGGGCTGCCGCGGCGACGGTGTGGGAGTTTTGCCGAAGGTTTGGCCATTGTGGCGGGTCGTCGGCTGGGGCTGTGGGGGCGGCATTTGGGCGGGGGCGGCGATTCTCGGCGGGCCGACCCAGGCTGTAGCGCGCGGTAGCTGCAGTTTGGCCGTGGTTTGCGGCGCTGCCGTGGCGACTGGTTGGCGACTGTGGTGTGGCTGTGTGTAGCCCCATCCTCGGTGGTTTGAAAGGCGCGGGCGGTTGTGGCGCAGGTTTGGGGCTGCTCCGCACAGGCTGTCGGACGTTGGGCGGTAGCAAGCGCGGGAGGCGCGGCGCGGCGGCGCGCAGAGTGGCGGCCGCTCTCTCGGCCGTCCGCGCCCGCCCGCGACACTGGCTGGGCCTTGTGATTCTCTGCTCTGCTGCTGTGCTGTGCTTGCGTGCCTGCCGTCCCGCTCGCTCTCGCTGTGTGTTACGCGCGTCGTCGAAATGGCAGATCAGGCGGCTACGAACGAGACTGCTGCGGCACCCGCCGCCACCGGCACTACGAAGAAGGCCAAGTCTGCGTCGTCTGCGAAGAAGCCGCGCGCCAAGCCTGCGCACCCGCGCACCTCTGAGATGGTGACGGCCGCCATCAAGAGTCTGAAGGAGCGCGGCGGGTCGTCGCTGCAGGCGATCAAGAAGTACATAGCCGCGCACTACAAGCTGGACGCGGAGAAGCTGGCGCCGTTTATCAAGAAGTACCTCAAGTCGGCCGTCGTGGCGGGCGAGCTGGTGCAGACGAAGGGGAAGGGCGCGTCCGGCTCGTTCAAGCTTGCCGGCGCCGGCGGCGGGGGGGCGGCCGAGGGCGGCAAGGCTCGTGCTGGCGGTGCCAAGAAGAAGCGCGCCGCTCCGGCCAGCAAGGAGAAGAAGGGCGCCCGTGCGGCCGGCGCAAAGAAGGCTGGTGGCGTGAAGGCGGCGACCGGTCGGAAGGCGGGCGCCGCCAAGAAGGCGTCTGCGGCGTCGGCCGCTCCCGCGGGTGCGAAGAAGGCGGCTGCGGCCAAGCCGGCCAAGGCCAAGTCGCCGTCGAAGGCGAAGAAGGCCGCCAAGGTTCCGACGAAGAAGCCGAAGGCGCCGCGCCCGAAGAAGGCGACGACGCCGTCTAAGGCGAAGGCTTCGCCCAAGAAGAAGAAGTAGAGTAGAGGAGAAAGAGATGGGAATGGAAGGGTTTGGCGCTTGACTCCGTCGTCCCCACCCCCCGTCGTCGTCTAGTGGCGCGCAAGAGACGCGCGGCCCAAAACGGCCCTTCTCAGGGCCATCAAAGCACGTCGGGGAAGGTTTTGATTGTCGTGTTGCGTTTGGTGTGGGTGTCTGTCTGGCGTTTCTGTATGCCCGTGGGGATGCTGTTTGCGTGCCGTGGTGGTTGGATTGCGGGGGTCGGTGGCGGGTGTGGGCGGCGGTAGCGGTAAGCGGTGTTGTTGTTGTCGTGGTTGATTGTCGCCGTGTTTGTGGCGGCGGCCGACGGTTGGTTTTCTGTCGCGTTGTTTTGTTTGAATACGTTGGTTGGCTTGCCTGCGTTCGTTCTTCTCGGATGTCTGTCTTGTCGAGTCGTGTCTGGTCTTTGTTTTGTTTTGTTCCTTTGTGTGTGTGTGTGTGTGTGATGTTTTGCAACGGGGGGCACGTTGAGATGCGGAAGGAGTCGGCGGGGATTTCGGTGGCGTGTAGAGCGAGCGAGCGCGCCTGCCTGGCCGTTGGCCGTCGGAGTGGAGTGCGGGTTTTTTTTGTTTTCGAAACGAAAGCGGCGGCCGGCCAGCCACCCGTGCGGTGTGACGTCGGCCGTTGGGTATTGTGCGCTTTGAGCGCCGGGGAGGGATGATGTGTGATTGTTGCGCGCTGCTAGCAGGCAGGCAGAGTGAGCGGGTGTGGCGGACGGACGGGAAGTGGTGGTTTTTTGTTTTGTTTTTGGGTTGCGGGGCGAGAGGCAGGCGACCGACAAAGTTTGCTCGCGACGGAGAGATGTTAGTGGCCCTGAAAAGGGCCGTTTTTGTTTGTGCGGTGCGGTGCCGCGGCGCGGTTTAGGCGCGCTCGCCGCGGATGCGGCGCGCGAGCTGGATGTCCTTGGGCATGATGGTGACGCGCTTGGCGTGGATTGCGCACAGGTTGGTGTCTTCGAAGAGGCCGACGAGGTAGGCCTCGCTGGCCTCCTGCAGGGCCATGACTGCGGAGCTCTGGAAGCGCAGGTCGGTCTTGAAGTCCTGGGCGATCTCGCGCACTAGGCGCTGGAATGGCAGCTTGCGGATGAGCAGCTCTGTGCTCTTCTGGTAGCGCCTGATTTCTCGCAGGGCGACGGTGCCCGGCCTGTAGCGGTGGGGCTTCTTGACGCCTCCGGTGGCGGGCGCGCTCTTCCTCGCCGCCTTGGTGGCGAGCTGTTTGCGCGGCGCCTTTCCGCCGGTGGACTTGCGGGCCGTTTGCTTTGTGCGGGCCATGGCGGTAGCGGTAGCGGTAGCGGAGCGGCGTGCGTGGAGGTTAGGTGCGGCGCGGCGTCCGGTGCTGCCTTGACAACGGGCCCGCGCGCCTCCGTGCTGCGCTTATATGCCCTCGGTTGCGCGTGGTGGGGGGAGGGCGGGCCAGAGTCTATATAGGGGGGCGGCGGGCGCGCTGGGCGCAGACCGTAGCCGACTCGCCAGCCGCTGCAGCTGCTGTTTGTGCACGTTTTGCTTTGCCCGAGGAAGGAAGGATGACAGGCCGCGGCAAGGGAGGAAAGGGGCTCGGCAAGGGTGGCGCCAAGCGGCACCGCAAGGTGTTGCGCGACAACATCCAGGGCATCACGAAGCCCGCCATCCGCCGCCTGGCTCGCAGGGGCGGCGTGAAGCGCATCTCTGGTCTGATCTACGAGGAGACCCGCGGGGTGCTGAAGGTGTTCCTGGAGAACGTGATCCGCGACGCGGTGACGTACACTGAGCACGCCAAGCGCAAGACTGTGACGGCCATGGACGTGGTGTACGCCCTGAAGAGGCAGGGGCGCACCCTGTACGGTTTCGGCGGTTAGGCTGCGTCGCAGCGGGCGCTGGCCTTCCCGCGGCCGTGCTTGTGGGTGGGAGAGACTAGAAAACGGCCCTTTTCAGGGCCACCACACTGTTCGGAAGTTGAAAAGTGCGAAAGAGTCTGTGTTGTTGTTGCTGCGTGTGTGCGCTGTGTTGTTTGTTTGTTTGTTTCTTTCTTTCTTTCTTTCCGTTTGAGCGACGTGATGTGACTGGGAGGGGAGAAGGAAAGGAAACGTGTCATGTGGCTGGCTGTGTGTGGAGCTGCTTCGTTTGTGTGTCTTTGTATCGATCGCGACGGAGATGGCGGGCTGTGTGTTGTTGTGCGAGAGGCGGTGATTATTTGCTTGCGTGGTTTGTCTCTGTGTGTTTGTTTGCGGCGGCGTTGGGGTTTCCGAGGCAAGGCGTGTGGGCATAGGCGGCCGGATCAGCTGTTTCGTTCGTGTCGACGGCCGTTGCGCGCGGGAGTGGAGGGCGGTGTGTCGACACGCCTCCCTTTAACAATGGTCATTATTGCTGCCGTTGTCGGTTTGGAAGGCGACTGCGACCGTGCAAAATGTGTGTGTGTTGGGCCACACGGGCTGTGTGGACGACAAGATGGCGGACGTGCGCCGGCGGCGGCTGTGCTGTGACAGTGCAAAGTTAAAACAAAACAAGGTGCGGCGAGGACGACTGAAATTTTGCTTTGGACGTAGGTGTGTGTGGTGGCCCTGAAAAGGGCCGATTGTTGTGGGCCGAGCCGAGCCGGCAAAGCGCGTTGCGTGCAGGGGAGCACGCGGCGCTGCGATTGCCTGGCCTCCTTTAGGCCTTCTTCTCGGTCTTCTTTGGCAGCAGGACGGCCTGGATGTTGGGCAGGACACCACCCTGTGCGATGGTGACGCCCGACAGGAGCTTGTTGAGCTCCTCGTCGTTGCGGATGGCAAGCTGCAGGTGGCGCGGGATGATGCGCGTCTTCTTGTTGTCGCGGGCCGCGTTTCCGGCCAGCTCGAGCACCTCAGCCGCGAGGTACTCCATGACGGCGGCGAGGTAGACGGGCGCCCCGGCGCCGACGCGCTCTGCGTAGTTTCCCTTGCGCAGGAGGCGGTGGATTCTGCCGACCGGGAACTGGAGCCCAGCCCTGCTTGAGCGGGACTTTGACTTGCCCTTGACTTTGCCTCCCTTTCCGCGTCCGGACATGGCGATGGGCTAGCGACGGTGCACACGAAACGGAAACGAAAACGACCGGTGCGAGCGGCAGCGAGTCGAGCAGCGGAGTGCGTGCCGGCGCAGCCGGGGTGGGGGTGCTTTATGGGCTCGGGTGCGGCGGCCGGTTGCGCGCGCGCCCCATTGGTCGGCGGCCGCAACAGGGCGAGCTGGTAAAGGTGCGGCGGCGGCTGACTACAAGTCCATTTTAAAAAAAAAAAAAAAGGCGGCGGGTGCCACTGTGTGGGGAGACGCTGACTAGAGCGGAGCGCTTGCTACTGGTGTTGCTGCTGCCGTACGTTGGTTCGAGATGCCGCCCAAGACTAGCGGGAAGGCCGCCAAGAAGGCTGGCAAGGCGCAGAAGAACATTTCGAAGGGCGACAAGAAGAAGAAGCGCAAGAGGAAGGAGAGCTATGCCATCTACATCTACAAGGTGCTGAAGCAGGTGCACCCTGACACGGGCATCTCGTCGAAGGCGATGAGCATCATGAACAGCTTCGTGAACGACATTTTCGAGCGCATTGCGGCCGAGGCTTCTCGCCTGGCGCACTACAACAAGCGCTCGACCATCACGTCCCGCGAGATCCAGACCGCTGTGCGGCTGTTGCTGCCTGGCGAGCTGGCCAAGCACGCCGTGAGCGAGGGCACGAAGGCGGTGACCAAGTACACGAGCTCCAAGTAAGGAGGTGGCTCTGGAATGGAAGGAAGGATGGAGAAGGCTCCTCCGTTGCGAGAGCGGCAAAACGGCCCTTTTCAGGGCCACCAACTTGCCTTTTGCGGGAAGGGCGGAATTGTTGTTGTTTGTGTGGACGGCTGTGATGTGTGTGTGTGCATTTTGATTGTGGGTGGGGGGGCGCGTCAAAGCGTGTTGCGCGGGGTACGGCCACGAGGTTGGTCGCCGTGGCGTGGAATGGTGGCACGCCTCGTTGGCGTGGTTTTTGACCCATTGGTGTTGTTGGTGTGTGTGTGTGTGTGAGACCCGTCTGCGAGGGGGGGACAGTGTGATCGGCGACTTTTGTGTCACCGTAACGACGGCCGTTTGCGGGTTTGTTTTTTTGCACATCATACATGGCGAGGGTGAAATGTGAAATGTTTTTGTTTGGTTTTTTTTGCCGCCCACTATTCCCTTTGCTGTACGCCGAGTTTGACAATGGTGCGACGTAACTGCAGCGTGGAGGTGTGTGAGTGACGTTGAAATGAACGTGCCATTAAGACGCATTGTTGTTGTATTGTACTGTACGTGTACGGCGACACGCACGATGATGTACCATTCGACTCTGATGTTTGATAGCCGTGTCTGACTGATTGCGTACGACGCACGCACACCGATGTCGTCATTCAAGATGCACGCTAGACGACGACGGCGGCGGCGGCGGTCGTTTGTTTGGCGAATGTCTGTACACGTGTTTGTCTGTGTCCATCCGGTATGTATTTGTTTGTTTGAAAGTGTTTTGTGTGTCGGTGACGTGGTCCGATCCGTCGCCCCCTGAGTAACTGTCGATCGGCGCGATAGACCGGCGTCACGCAACTGAACCGAAGTCTTGGGCACACCCGTCATACTGTTGTACACCGTCGCGCTGAGAACGGTAACGAAAGGTTGACTTTGATCGGTCGAATGTCTGGGCAGAACGTGAGGAATGAGGCGAGAGTGCAAGGAGGGGGGGGGGCAAAAGAGAGAGGAAGGGAAAAAGGGGAGAAACGCATTCGTAGAGCAACGGAACGTTCCCGTGTCGGAGGCGTATTGGAGCCGCACTGAAATGCGTTTAACGGCGGCGCGGCTGCAAGTGTCTGCCGTGGTGAACGTTACCTTTGACGGCTGCATTGGGCTTTGCCTTTGCTTTTGCTTTTGCTTTCGCTTTCGCGTTCGCTTTCGCTTTCCCGGATGTACGTAACGTTTGTTGATATGGTTCTGAGGAAGAGTGTATGACAGTGCCGTGCCGTCCATGTTCGTGTGCCCTCCCATTGTGTGTATGCTATTGTCTGTGTACTTGAATGATGTATGTAGGTGTTAGTGGACATGTTTTACCAGTGGGGGGAAATGGATCGTCGATAGTTGCCGTCACTCTGTCACGGTCGAGATGACGCACCCTCCGTACAGAAAGGTGTCGAGAAAGTGAGTGAGTGTGTGCGTCCGTGAATTGGCAGTGTTTGGAGGTGGGCGTGCCCTGGATGTGGCCCGGAAAAGGCTGTTCGTTAGGCGGTAGTGTTGTGTGGACAGGGGAGGGGCATGCGTAACGCTGCTGGCATGGCATTTCGGGAGATGGGAGGGGGCAAACGAGGAAACGAGGAGCGGCGGCCAAAGACGGGACGGGGAGGGGCGCGGTGTGGGTGGCTTGCGCCTGTGCTCGGCGTTGTGGTTTGTGCAAAAGAGGAGGAGAAAAACAATGTGAGTTGCCAGGGAGGGGAGCGGTGTTGTGTTGTGGTTGTCGTGGTGTAGCCGCAGACGCGGCTGTCAGTGAACGTGGCGAGACGGACGGATGCGCGGAGGGGCGGGGGCGGCGCATTTCGCCGGTGCCGTGCCGTGCCGTGCCGTGCCGTGCCGTGCCGTGCCATGCCTGAAAGCCGCGTGGTCGCTGTGTTGTTGGTGGCGTGGGGGCGAGGAGAGTACCGTACGGGTGTGCTTGTGCGCCGGAAATGGCACACTGCGCCCGCCCGTCTTGGAGGCTGATGGCTGTGGTGTGGAAATGGGGCGCGGTGATGTTGAAGCAGTTGAAGAACAGAAAAGAAACCAAGAAAACGGAAGGCGTGATGCGGCGGTGGTGGTGAGAGCGGGAAAAACAAAACAAAAAAAAAAAAAACAACAAAAAAAAAGAAGGAAAAACAACAAGAAACAAAAAAGAAAACAAAAAGTCTATCAATATTAAAATGTAAATGGAAATGGAAATGGACCCAGGTATAACCTCCCTGCACAAATAGCAGAGAGTCCGATGATAATAAAAATGTGCCAGAATGTTAACGTCCCTACAAAACAAACCCAACGGTAATATTAATGAAAGAGTGAACCGTATGTAACATTGCAACAGACATAATGAAACCTGATAAATTGTATAAGGGCAGCAGCGTTGACCTTTGGCCCTGTATTCAGAATAAAAAGAGCCAAAGATCGTTACCCCAATGAAAAAGACACTGAAACACGTATGTAACATAGTAGCGATGGCGAGACGTTGTAGCATCTGTGACCAGAGAGTTTGCGCTGGACTGCGCGAGTGTTGCGAGCGGTTCTCAGTCAGTCAGTCTGTCTGTCAGTAGTCGTTGCGAGTCCGTAGCTCTGTGTAGTTGAGGGCTGTACTCTGTCAGTAGTCGTCGCGTGCAGTACGCTAATAGTCGTCATGCAGAGCGGTCGGTCAGTAGTAGCAGCCGAGTGCGGTTGTGTGATGTAGGTGGTCGGCAACACTGGTCAAGATGGTGAATAAGGTATACTGTTAATTAATATAATCATTAGATAATGAAAAAGTGTAATTATTCTCCAACAAGTTCCCCAATAATAATTTTTATTTCAAAAGCATTTTTCAAACATTTAATTTGTTATTGAACTAAAGAGTTCGTTGCACTTCACATTTCATTCCACTGCTTTGAAGAAAAATGTCACTAAAATCACAAAAAAAGAGAATATTATTATTTGCAAATGCAGTTCCTCCAAGCGCTGCGCAACAACCAGAGCAGAAATGTGACATCCATTTATTCGGAGGTAAGACTTTAATTCTGATTGTTTTGCACAGGGCCAAAGACCGATATTTCGGTTTAATTGAAGTTTCTTGTCACTGAACGGACGTTTGTAAATGTTGTGTGAAGACTTTATATTTGAGTCAGATTGCGAATTTCACATTTTTGTTGCCATTTTCAATACCTCTCATTGTGGGCGAGGTTACAATTAGCGCAATGTCCATTAGCATCCGTAAATAACATTGTCCATTATTTTAAATTTTGCTGGGAGGTTACAACACACACACACAAAAAAAAAAAAAAACAAAAAATTGCATTTATATCCGCTCCTCAATTGTAGATACCCCTTACACAGCTGTGTGCAATGAATGAGTGCTGGCTGGTAATTAATTGCACTCCTTGGAGGGAAATGCCATAGGAAGTAGTCTTTAAAAAGTGAATGTTTTTCGTTAAGAGACAAAAGTTACTTTAGAAAAAAAGTAATAGTGGGGCTTTTGTTGTTGAACAAAAGAAGTACAATGAACATACGTTATCAGATTTGCGCAATGCAGCGTCACACCACCTTTTGATTATAACACAATATACTATACATCGTCCCGAACCGTGACCAGAGTCGCGAGACGAGCAGAGCACGCCGCCGACGCCCGCTCAGTACAACCGTCGACCCGCTACTACTGTCGACCGACTACTACCTCTCCCGACTCGCGCTACAATATATATAACAACTGTTCCTGGCGACCCGGTGCGTGCCACTACTGTCGTCTGGCGCGGTCCAAGCGCCGACTAGCAGCGATAAAGAACTCTCTGGTCAGACAGAGATGCTGTCATGCCTCGCCATCGCTCTGGTAATGAATACATACGTGTTGCAGCGTGCGTACCACCGGAACACGCAGTGGCGGAGCCAAAGACTGTGTTGTCGAGGTCGAGTGCGAGTGGGAAGAGAGGCAGCGTCGGCACGGAGATGCAAGCGAGCGCGAGACGCACGGGGGCTGCGGCGTGGCGCGTTTGCGGTCGGCGCCTTTGGTGGCAACGGCCGGGACAAGCAGCGGTGTATGGTGTGGTGCGGGGCGGACAGGGGCGGCGGTGGACGGGGAGGAGGCGGCGCGACGACGGCATGGGGGCGAAAACGGGACGGGGGACGGCGGATGTTGAGAGGCGTCACGCGCGGACAGGACACAGACACAGAGACACACAGATTGGAAAGGGAGGGTGCGCGGTAGTAGTTGGGAATGTGCGTACCGTGCGGGATGGGAGTGGGCGAGGAACACGGTCGTGGCCCCTGTTTTGGGTGCGTGTGATGACGTCGGTGTGTTGTGGGAAGGGAAGGTGCTGTGGCGGCGGCGCGTAATGGGCGTAGGCCGAAAAGAGAAAGGAACGTGGGCAGTGTGTTGGCACGCGTCGGTTCGACTGCGACGTTGATGGGCAGGGCAGGGCAAGGTTAATGGTGGTAGGAGTAGGCGTGTGGGCGCAAAAAATCTGCCGCTGCAGGCGGTGCCGTAACCGCCATGGCGGGAAGGAGAGAAAGAAAGAAAGAAAGAAACAAAAAAAAAAAAAAAGAAAAGGAGGGGGGGGTGGGCGAAAGTGGAGAGGCGGTGGTGTGAGAAGGGCGGGGGCGGAAGGAAGGCAGGAAGGACAAGAGGCGAGGCGACGGCTTGCTTTGTGTATCGGTCGGTCTCTGGCTATGCTTCGTTTTCTGCAGCAGGGTCGGTGCGCGGCGTGGCTCGCGGCAGTGGGAACGCCTGGTGGCTGGACGGCCAGCAATGCGGTTGGATGGGCGGCCACAGCACCGCACCTGTGCCCGAGGAGGAGACGCTGGCGGCGGGCCCTGAGGTGAGGCCGGCTCGGCTGGGGCTGTGGATGTGTAGGTGTGCGCCGCTGCTGCAACAACGAGTAAAACGCGAGAAGGAGGGATGGCGGTAGAGAGAGAAAAAAAAAAAAGGTCGTGTTGTGTTGATGCGCAGGCAGACGCGTACAGAGGGACGAGCCCGGTCTGCAGCAGGGTGTGGCCGTGCCGAGTGCAGAGCAGCGGCGGCTCGGTTCGGTTCGGCCCGGCCCGGCGGGCCGCGCTGTTGTCGCGGACGTGAGCGCCCCCTGGCGGGTGGCCGGAGGCGGCGCGGCGTGTTGGACGTGTGGCTGGTGGCAGTGCACAATTTGCGAGTGGCTGGCGGTGTGGTGTGGCGGTTGGCGCGTCGGGCGGCGGAGAGGTATGTGTTGCGGGCGCCCTTTGCTGCGCTGCGTCGTTGCGTGTGCCGTACAGGGCGGGCGCTTGTCGACTGTGTGGGCGGTGTGGCGAATTGGCGTGAAACGGCTGCCGAGAGGTGTGTGGTAGCGAGCCGGTCGGTGGTGTCGGTGCGAAGGGGAATGTGCGTGCGTTTGGCGGTTTCGGTGTGCTTTTTGCGGCGTGAGAGTGGGAATTAGTGGGGCCGGCTGTTGTGTTGGTTCCTTGTGTCTTGTGTCGCGTAGCTTGATGGCAACGTGGAAGGACGCCGGTTTCGTTTCGAGCCTTGCGTGTGGTTGTCGACGTTGACTGGTTGGCGTGTGCCGATGCACGTGCATGTGTGGGTCGCGAGTGCGTTTTTGGCTGGCTGTGTGTGTGTGTGTGTGTGTTGTTTTGGGGGGGAAGGGGGAGGCGGTGGTGAAAGTGCAGTCGTTGCCACGGGCGTCGTCGGGTGGGGCTGGGGCTGTGCGTCGTGGCGGAAAGGTGGTAGGTTGCGGGAAGCGAGCCCGTCGTTGACGGTGTCGCGTGAGTTGTGAATCGAGTGGGGCGCGGGGCGCGGGACAGGAGCAGCGTGCCGCTGCGTCGTGGTCGTCAGCAGAGGCTGTGCGTGTGCTTGTCCTTTTTGTGGGCGGTTCGTGCGAGGCGTTTTTGTTTTGTGTTGCCCTAGTTGTTAGTTTATTGTGTTTGTGTTTGTTATTTTGAGACGACGACTGGTTGGTGGCGTGCGCGCGAAGTGGCGGTGTGCGCTTCCCGTGTCGTTTGATTTTTTTGTTTTTGTGTGTTTTTTTTTGTTTTTTGCACTGGGCCCCGGTGGGTGGGTGCGTGTGTGTCGATTGCCGGCTGGCGAAAGGTGCGCCATCGGCGGGGTGGGTCGCCGGCACAAGTAGAGGCGGCGGCGTTGTTGCTGTTGTTGTGTGGTGTTTGTTTTGTTCGGCTGTGTCGGCGAGCTGTGTTGCGGTGCGTGTGAATGGTGGTGCAAAAGTGCTGGCGTTGGGGCTGCGACTGCGACGGCGGCGAGCCGCGGGCGCGCCATTGATAGTGATGTTGTGAACAGCGGCTGTGTACGGTAGTGGTGTTGTTGTAGCACGACGTGCATCCGGGCCGGCGCGGAAAGCGCAGTTGCGGGCGGTTGCCCTTCGGTGCCAGCCATGTCGCGTGAGCGGCGGGTTGCTCTGGTGTCGACACGTGGTGCTCTGGGTTGTTGTGTGGTGCCCTTTGGCCGGTGGGGGTGGTTCGCGTGTGTCTCGTTCGCGCTCGGTGTCTGGTCGTGGTCGTGCTGCTCCCCCGTCTGTCGGCGGTTTCCGACGTCGTCTGTACGTTTTTTTTGTTCGTTTGCGGCGTGCCTGCCGACGTCCGTCCCGTCGCGACCTTTCAACCGAAAGTGTGGCGCCCGAAGGTGAACGAACGTAACCCTGACCTCGGCGCTTTACGCTGAGCCGAGCGAACCGAACCGAACCGAACCTAACCTGTGGTGTGGCGAGGTGAGCTCAGCCTGTGAGCCCCTAACGTCTACGTAAGGTAAGCTGTCCGGCTCACGCCTCACGTTTGAACGCTTTTCTAACCTACGTTTGACGCTTCTTAACCTAGCACCGACCCCTTAACCTAACGTGTAACCTAACCTAACCTAACCTCTGACGCCTGACGTGTTTGAATGCTTAACCTAAGTTTGACGCTTAACCTAACCCAAGTCCCCTTAACCTAACCCACGTCCACCTAACCTAACCTAACGTAGACGTGTAAACGTAATGTGTAACGCGTAACGTGTAAGGTCGGCTGTCGTGTGTGCTTGACGGCAGATTGGGTTGGTCTGTAGATTCGGATTGCGGTTTGCCTCGGTCGAGGGGTTGGGTCGGAAGCGGCGAGGGGCGGCGGCGCCTGTTGCGCAGGCGGCGTCCGTTTGCGGCGGGCAATTGTTGAGAAACGGCTGTGAATGTTGGCGGGCGAGAGGAGGAGGACGGCGCGCGATGTGGCCCGACGGCTGCGGGCCGATCGGGAAACGGCGGGAGGGCGACGGAAGGCGATGGGGCGGCGGAGGCGCGTTTGCACGGCCGTCATCGCCGCACGCCTCGGCTTGTGTGGCTGTGGCGCCGGCCGCGCTGGCCGGGCTGCCGCGGCGACGGTGTGGGAGTTTTGCCGAAGGTTTGGCCATTGTGGCGGGTCGTCGGCTGGGGCTGTGGGGGCGGCATTTGGGCGGGGGCGGCGATTCTCGGCGGGCCGACCCAGGCTGTAGCGCGCGGTAGCTGCAGTTTGGCCGTGGTTTGCGGCGCTGCCGTGGCGACTGGTTGGCGACTGTGGTGTGGCTGTGTGTAGCCCCATCCTCGGTGGTTTGAAAGGCGCGGGCGGTTGTGGCGCAGGTTTGGGGCTGCTCCGCACAGGCTGTCGGACGTTGGGCGGTAGCAAGCGCGGGAGGCGCGGCGCGGCGGCGCGCAGAGTGGCGGCCGCTCTCTCGGCCGTCCGCGCCCGCCCGCGACACTGGCTGGGCCTTGTGATTCTCTGCTCTGCTGCTGTGCTGTGCTTGCGTGCCTGCCGTCCCGCTCGCTCTCGCTGTGTGTTACGCGCGTCGTCGAAATGGCAGATCAGGCGGCTACGAACGAGACTGCTGCGGCACCCGCCGCCACCGGCACTACGAAGAAGGCCAAGTCTGCGTCGTCTGCGAAGAAGCCGCGCGCCAAGCCTGCGCACCCGCGCACCTCTGAGATGGTGACGGCCGCCATCAAGAGTCTGAAGGAGCGCGGCGGGTCGTCGCTGCAGGCGATCAAGAAGTACATAGCCGCGCACTACAAGCTGGACGCGGAGAAGCTGGCGCCGTTTATCAAGAAGTACCTCAAGTCGGCCGTCGTGGCGGGCGAGCTGGTGCAGACGAAGGGGAAGGGCGCGTCCGGCTCGTTCAAGCTTGCCGGCGCCGGCGGCGGGGGGGCGGCCGAGGGCGGCAAGGCTCGTGCTGGCGGTGCCAAGAAGAAGCGCGCCGCTCCGGCCAGCAAGGAGAAGAAGGGCGCCCGTGCGGCCGGCGCAAAGAAGGCTGGTGGCGTGAAGGCGGCGACCGGTCGGAAGGCGGGCGCCGCCAAGAAGGCGTCTGCGGCGTCGGCCGCTCCCGCGGGTGCGAAGAAGGCGGCTGCGGCCAAGCCGGCCAAGGCCAAGTCGCCGTCGAAGGCGAAGAAGGCCGCCAAGGTTCCGACGAAGAAGCCGAAGGCGCCGCGCCCGAAGAAGGCGACGACGCCGTCTAAGGCGAAGGCTTCGCCCAAGAAGAAGAAGTAGAGTAGAGGAGAAAGAGATGGGAATGGAAGGGTTTGGCGCTTGACTCCGTCGTCCCCACCCCCCGTCGTCGTCTAGTGGCGCGCAAGAGACGCGCGGCCCAAAACGGCCCTTCTCAGGGCCATCAAAGCACGTCGGGGAAGGTTTTGATTGTCGTGTTGCGTTTGGTGTGGGTGTCTGTCTGGCGTTTCTGTATGCCCGTGGGGATGCTGTTTGCGTGCCGTGGTGGTTGGATTGCGGGGGTCGGTGGCGGGTGTGGGCGGCGGTAGCGGTAAGCGGTGTTGTTGTTGTCGTGGTTGATTGTCGCCGTGTTTGTGGCGGCGGCCGACGGTTGGTTTTCTGTCGCGTTGTTTTGTTTGAATACGTTGGTTGGCTTGCCTGCGTTCGTTCTTCTCGGATGTCTGTCTTGTCGAGTCGTGTCTGGTCTTTGTTTTGTTTTGTTCCTTTGTGTGTGTGTGTGTGTGTGATGTTTTGCAACGGGGGGCACGTTGAGATGCGGAAGGAGTCGGCGGGGATTTCGGTGGCGTGTAGAGCGAGCGAGCGCGCCTGCCTGGCCGTTGGCCGTCGGAGTGGAGTGCGGGTTTTTTTTGTTTTCGAAACGAAAGCGGCGGCCGGCCAGCCACCCGTGCGGTGTGACGTCGGCCGTTGGGTATTGTGCGCTTTGAGCGCCGGGGAGGGATGATGTGTGATTGTTGCGCGCTGCTAGCAGGCAGGCAGAGTGAGCGGGTGTGGCGGACGGACGGGAAGTGGTGGTTTTTTGTTTTGTTTTTGGGTTGCGGGGCGAGAGGCAGGCGACCGACAAAGTTTGCTCGCGACGGAGAGATGTTAGTGGCCCTGAAAAGGGCCGTTTTTGTTTGTGCGGTGCGGTGCCGCGGCGCGGTTTAGGCGCGCTCGCCGCGGATGCGGCGCGCGCGAGCTGGATGTCCTTGGGCATGATGGTGACGCGCTTGGCGTGGATTGCGCACAGGTTGGTGTCTTCGAAGAGGCCGACGAGGTAGGCCTCGCTGGCCTCCTGCAGGGCCATGACTGCGGAGCTCTGGAAGCGCAGGTCGGTCTTGAAGTCCTGGGCGATCTCGCGCACTAGGCGCTGGAATGGCAGCTTGCGGATGAGCAGCTCTGTGCTCTTCTGGTAGCGCCTGATTTCTCGCAGGGCGACGGTGCCCGGCCTGTAGCGGTGGGGCTTCTTGACGCCTCCGGTGGCGGGCGCGCTCTTCCTCGCCGCCTTGGTGGCGAGCTGTTTGCGCGGCGCCTTTCCGCCGGTGGACTTGCGGGCCGTTTGCTTTGTGCGGGCCATGGCGGTAGCGGTAGCGGTAGCGGAGCGGCGTGCGTGGAGGTTAGGTGCGGCGCGGCGTCCGGTGCTGCCTTGACAACGGGCCCGCGCGCCTCCGTGCTGCGCTTATATGCCCTCGGTTGCGCGTGGTGGGGGGAGGGCGGGCCAGAGTCTATATAGGGGGGCGGCGGGCGCGCTGGGCGCAGACCGTAGCCGACTCGCCAGCCGCTGCAGCTGCTGTTTGTGCACGTTTTGCTTTGCCCGAGGAAGGAAGGATGACAGGCCGCGGCAAGGGAGGAAAGGGGCTCGGCAAGGGTGGCGCCAAGCGGCACCGCAAGGTGTTGCGCGACAACATCCAGGGCATCACGAAGCCCGCCATCCGCCGCCTGGCTCGCAGGGGCGGCGTGAAGCGCATCTCTGGTCTGATCTACGAGGAGACCCGCGGGGTGCTGAAGGTGTTCCTGGAGAACGTGATCCGCGACGCGGTGACGTACACTGAGCACGCCAAGCGCAAGACTGTGACGGCCATGGACGTGGTGTACGCCCTGAAGAGGCAGGGGCGCACCCTGTACGGTTTCGGCGGTTAGGCTGCGTCGCAGCGGGCGCTGGCCTTCCCGCGGCCGTGCTTGTGGGTGGGAGAGACTAGAAAACGGCCCTTTTCAGGGCCACCACACTGTTCGGAAGTTGAAAAGTGCGAAAGAGTCTGTGTTGTTGTTGCTGCGTGTGTGCGCTGTGTTGTTTGTTTGTTTGTTTCTTTCTTTCTTTCTTTCCGTTTGAGCGACGTGATGTGACTGGGAGGGGAGAAGGAAAGGAAACGTGTCATGTGGCTGGCTGTGTGTGGAGCTGCTTCGTTTGTGTGTCTTTGTATCGATCGCGACGGAGATGGCGGGCTGTGTGTTGTTGTGCGAGAGGCGGTGATTATTTGCTTGCGTGGTTTGTCTCTGTGTGTTTGTTTGCGGCGGCGTTGGGGTTTCCGAGGCAAGGCGTGTGGGCATAGGCGGCCGGATCAGCTGTTTCGTTCGTGTCGACGGCCGTTGCGCGCGGGAGTGGAGGGCGGTGTGTCGACACGCCTCCCTTTAACAATGGTCATTATTGCTGCCGTTGTCGGTTTGGAAGGCGACTGCGACCGTGCAAAATGTGTGTGTGTTGGGCCACACGGGCTGTGTGGACGACAAGATGGCGGACGTGCGCCGGCGGCGGCTGTGCTGTGACAGTGCAAAGTTAAAACAAAACAAGGTGCGGCGAGGACGACTGAAATTTTGCTTTGGACGTAGGTGTGTGTGGTGGCCCTGAAAAGGGCCGATTGTTGTGGGCCGAGCCGAGCCGGCAAAGCGCGTTGCGTGCAGGGGAGCACGCGGCGCTGCGATTGCCTGGCCTCCTTTAGGCCTTCTTCTCGGTCTTCTTTGGCAGCAGGACGGCCTGGATGTTGGGCAGGACACCACCCTGTGCGATGGTGACGCCCGACAGGAGCTTGTTGAGCTCCTCGTCGTTGCGGATGGCAAGCTGCAGGTGGCGCGGGATGATGCGCGTCTTCTTGTTGTCGCGGGCCGCGTTTCCGGCCAGCTCGAGCACCTCAGCCGCGAGGTACTCCATGACGGCGGCGAGGTAGACGGGCGCCCCGGCGCCGACGCGCTCTGCGTAGTTTCCCTTGCGCAGGAGGCGGTGGATTCTGCCGACCGGGAACTGGAGCCCAGCCCTGCTTGAGCGGGACTTTGACTTGCCCTTGACTTTGCCTCCCTTTCCGCGTCCGGACATGGCGATGGGCTAGCGACGGTGCACACGAAACGGAAACGAAAACGACCGGTGCGAGCGGCAGCGAGTCGAGCAGCGGAGTGCGTGCCGGCGCAGCCGGGGTGGGGGTGCTTTATGGGCTCGGGTGCGGCGGCCGGTTGCGCGCGCGCCCCATTGGTCGGCGGCCGCAACAGGGCGAGCTGGTAAAGGTGCGGCGGCGGCTGGCGGCGGGTGCCACTGTGTGGGGAGACGCTGACTAGAGCGGAGCGCTTGCTACTGGTGTTGCTGCTGCCGTACGTTGGTTCGAGATGCCGCCCAAGACTAGCGGGAAGGCCGCCAAGAAGGCTGGCAAGGCGCAGAAGAACATTTCGAAGGGCGACAAGAAGAAGAAGCGCAAGAGGAAGGAGAGCTATGCCATCTACATCTACAAGGTGCTGAAGCAGGTGCACCCTGACACGGGCATCTCGTCGAAGGCGATGAGCATCATGAACAGCTTCGTGAACGACATTTTCGAGCGCATTGCGGCCGAGGCTTCTCGCCTGGCGCACTACAACAAGCGCTCGACCATCACGTCCCGCGAGATCCAGACCGCTGTGCGGCTGTTGCTGCCTGGCGAGCTGGCCAAGCACGCCGTGAGCGAGGGCACGAAGGCGGTGACCAAGTACACGAGCTCCAAGTAAGGAGGTGGCTCTGGAATGGAAGGAAGGATGGAGAAGGCTCCTCCGTTGCGAGAGCGGCAAAACGGCCCTTTTCAGGGCCACCAACTTGCCTTTTGCGGGAAGGGCGGAATTGTTGTTGTTTGTGTGGACGGCTGTGATGTGTGTGTGTGCATTTTGATTGTGGGTGGGGGGGCGCGTCAAAGCGTGTTGCGCGGGGTACGGCCACGAGGTTGGTCGCCGTGGCGTGGAATGGTGGCACGCCTCGTTGGCGTGGTTTTTGACCCATTGGTGTTGTTGGTGTGTGTGTGTGTGTGAGACCCGTCTGCGAGGGGGGGACAGTGTGATCGGCGACTTTTGTGTCACCGTAACGACGGCCGTTTGCGGGTTTGTTTTTTTGCACATCATACATGGCGAGGGTGAAATGTGAAATGTTTTTGTTTGGTTTTTTTTGCCGCCCACTATTCCCTTTGCTGTACGCCGAGTTTGACAATGGTGCGACGTAACTGCAGCGTGGAGGTGTGTGAGTGACGTTGAAATGAACGTGCCATTAAGACGCATTGTTGTTGTATTGTACTGTACGTGTACGGCGACACGCACGATGATGTACCATTCGACTCTGATGTTTGATAGCCGTGTCTGACTGATTGCGTACGACGCACGCACACCGATGTCGTCATTCAAGATGCACGCTAGACGACGACGGCGGCGGCGGCGGTCGTTTGTTTGGCGAATGTCTGTACACGTGTTTGTCTGTGTCCATCCGGTATGTATTTGTTTGTTTGAAAGTGTTTTGTGTGTCGGTGACGTGGTCCGATCCGTCGCCCCCTGAGTAACTGTCGATCGGCGCGATAGACCGGCGTCACGCAACTGAACCGAAGTCTTGGGCACACCCGTCATACTGTTGTACACCGTCGCGCTGAGAACGGTAACGAAAGGTTGACTTTGATCGGTCGAATGTCTGGGCAGAACGTGAGGAATGAGGCGAGAGTGCAAGGAGGGGGGGGGGCAAAAGAGAGAGGAAGGGAAAAAGGGGAGAAACGCATTCGTAGAGCAACGGAACGTTCCCGTGTCGGAGGCGTATTGGAGCCGCACTGAAATGCGTTTAACGGCGGCGCGGCTGCAAGTGTCTGCCGTGGTGAACGTTACCTTTGACGGCTGCATTGGGCTTTGCCTTTGCTTTTGCTTTTGCTTTCGCTTTCGCGTTCGCTTTCGCTTTCCCGGATGTACGTAACGTTTGTTGATATGGTTCTGAGGAAGAGTGTATGACAGTGCCGTGCCGTCCATGTTCGTGTGCCCTCCCATTGTGTGTATGCTATTGTCTGTGTACTTGAATGATGTATGTAGGTGTTAGTGGACATGTTTTACCAGTGGGGGGAAATGGATCGTCGATAGTTGCCGTCACTCTGTCACGGTCGAGATGACGCACCCTCCGTACAGAAAGGTGTCGAGAAAGTGAGTGAGTGTGTGCGTCCGTGAATTGGCAGTGTTTGGAGGTGGGCGTGCCCTGGATGTGGCCCGGAAAAGGCTGTTCGTTAGGCGGTAGTGTTGTGTGGACAGGGGAGGGGCATGCGTAACGCTGCTGGCATGGCATTTCGGGAGATGGGAGGGGGCAAACGAGGAAACGAGGAGCGGCGGCCAAAGACGGGACGGGGAGGGGCGCGGTGTGGGTGGCTTGCGCCTGTGCTCGGCGTTGTGGTTTGTGCAAAAGAGGAGGAGAAAAACAATGTGAGTTGCCAGGGAGGGGAGCGGTGTTGTGTTGTGGTTGTCGTGGTGTAGCCGCAGACGCGGCTGTCAGTGAACGTGGCGAGACGGACGGATGCGCGGAGGGGCGGGGGCGGCGCATTTCGCCGGTGCCGTGCCGTGCCGTGCCGTGCCGTGCCGTGCCGTGCCATGCCTGAAAGCCGCGTGGTCGCTGTGTTGTTGGTGGCGTGGGGGCGAGGAGAGTACCGTACGGGTGTGCTTGTGCGCCGGAAATGGCACACTGCGCCCGCCCGTCTTGGAGGCTGATGGCTGTGGTGTGGAAATGGGGCGCGGTGATGTTGAAGCAGTTGAAGAACAGAAAAGAAACCAAGAAAACGGAAGGCGTGATGCGGCGGTGGTGGTGAGAGCGGGAAAAACAAAACAAAAAAAAAAAAAACAACAAAAAAAAAGAAGGAAAAACAACAAGAAACAAAAAAGAAAACAAAAAGTCTATCAATATTAAAATGTAAATGGAAATGGAAATGGACCCAGGTATAACCTCCCTGCACAAATAGCAGAGAGTCCGATGATAATAAAAATGTGCCAGAATGTTAACGTCCCTACAAAACAAACCCAACGGTAATATTAATGAAAGAGTGAACCGTATGTAACATTGCAACAGACATAATGAAACCTGATAAATTGTATAAGGGCAGCAGCGTTGACCTTTGGCCCTGTATTCAGAATAAAAAGAGCCAAAGATCTCGTTACCCCAATGAAAAAGACACTGAAACACGTATGTAACATAGTAGCGATGGCGAGACGTTGTAGCATCTGTGACCAGAGAGTTTGCGCTGGACTGCGCGAGTGTTGCGAGCGGTTCTCAGTCAGTCAGTCTGTCTGTCAGTAGTCGTTGCGAGTCCGTAGCTCTGTGTAGTTGAGGGCTGTACTCTGTCAGTAGTCGTCGCGTGCAGTACGCTAATAGTCGTCATGCAGAGCGGTCGGTCAGTAGTAGCAGCCGAGTGCGGTTGTGTGATGTAGGTGGTCGGCAACACTGGTCAAGATGGTGAATAAGGTATACTGTTAATTAATATAATCATTAGATAATGAAAAAGTGTAATTATTCTCCAACAAGTTCCCCAATAATAATTTTTATTTCAAAAGCATTTTTCAAACATTTAATTTGTTATTGAACTAAAGAGTTCGTTGCACTTCACATTTCATTCCACTGCTTTGAAGAAAAATGTCACTAAAATCACAAAAAAAGAGAATATTATTATTTGCAAATGCAGTTCCTCCAAGCGCTGCGCAACAACCAGAGCAGAAATGTGACATCCATTTATTCGGAGGTAAGACTTTAATTCTGATTGTTTTGCACAGGGCCAAAGACCGATATTTCGGTTTAATTGAAGTTTCTTGTCACTGAACGGACGTTTGTAAATGTTGTGTGAAGACTTTATATTTGAGTCAGATTGCGAATTTCACATTTTTGTTGCCATTTTCAATACCTCTCATTGTGGGCGAGGTTACAATTAGCGCAATGTCCATTAGCATCCGTAAATAACATTGTCCATTATTTTAAATTTTGCTGGGAGGTTACAACACACACACACAAAAAAAAAAAAAACAAAAAATTGCATTTATATCCGCTCCTCAATTGTAGATACCCCTTACACAGCTGTGTGCAATGAATGAGTGCTGGCTGGTAATTAATTGCACTCCTTGGAGGGAAATGCCATAGGAAGTAGTCTTTAAAAAGTGAATGTTTTTCGTTAAGAGACAAAAGTTACTTTAGAAAAAAAGTAATAGTGGGGCTTTTGTTGTTGAACAAAAGAAGTACAATGAACATACGTTATCAGATTTGCGCAATGCAGCGTCACACCACCTTTTGATTATAACACAATATACTATACATCGTCCCGAACCGTGACCAGAGTCGCGAGACGAGCAGAGCACGCCGCCGACGCCCGCTCAGTACAACCGTCGACCCGCTACTACTGTCGACCGACTACTACCTCTCCCGACTCGCGCTACAATATATATAACAACTGTTCCTGGCGACCCGGTGCGTGCCACTACTGTCGTCTGGCGCGGTCCAAGCGCCGACTAGCAGCGATAAAGAACTCTCTGGTCAGACAGAGATGCTGTCATGCCTCGCCATCGCTCTGGTAATGAATACATACGTGTTGCAGCGTGCGTACCACCGGAACACGCAGTGGCGGAGCCAAAGACTGTGTTGTCGAGGTCGAGTGCGAGTGGGAAGAGAGGCAGCGTCGGCACGGAGATGCAAGCGAGCGCGAGACGCACGGGGGCTGCGGCGTGGCGCGTTTGCGGTCGGCGCCTTTGGTGGCAACGGCCGGGACAAGCAGCGGTGTATGGTGTGGTGCGGGGCGGACAGGGGCGGCGGTGGACGGGGAGGAGGCGGCGCGACGACGGCATGGGGGCGAAAACGGGACGGGGGACGGCGGATGTTGAGAGGCGTCACGCGCGGACAGGACACAGACACAGAGACACACAGATTGGAAAGGGAGGGTGCGCGGTAGTAGTTGGGAATGTGCGTACCGTGCGGGATGGGAGTGGGCGAGGAACACGGTCGTGGCCCCTGTTTTGGGTGCGTGTGATGACGTCGGTGTGTTGTGGGAAGGGAAGGTGCTGTGGCGGCGGCGCGTAATGGGCGTAGGCCGAAAAGAGAAAGGAACGTGGGCAGTGTGTTGGCACGCGTCGGTTCGACTGCGACGTTGATGGGCAGGGCAGGGCAAGGTTAATGGTGGTAGGAGTAGGCGTGTGGGCGCAAAAAATCTGCCGCTGCAGGCGGTGCCGTAACCGCCATGGCGGGAAGGAGAGAAAGAAAGAAAGAAAGAAACAAAAAAAAAAAAAAAGAAAAGGAGGGGGGGGTGGGCGAAAGTGGAGAGGCGGTGGTGTGAGAAGGGCGGGGGCGGAAGGAAGGCAGGAAGGACAAGAGGCGAGGCGACGGCTTGCTTTGTGTATCGGTCGGTCTCTGGCTATGCTTCGTTTTCTGCAGCAGGGTCGGTGCGCGGCGTGGCTCGCGGCAGTGGGAACGCCTGGTGGCTGGACGGCCAGCAATGCGGTTGGATGGGCGGCCACAGCACCGCACCTGTGCCCGAGGAGGAGACGCTGGCGGCGGGCCCTGAGGTGAGGCCGGCTCGGCTGGGGCTGTGGATGTGTAGGTGTGCGCCGCTGCTGCAACAACGAGTAAAACGCGAGAAGGAGGGATGGCGGTAGAGAGAGAAAAAAAAAAAAAGGTCGTGTTGTGTTGATGCGCAGGCAGACGCGTACAGAGGGACGAGCCCGGTCTGCAGCAGGGTGTGGCCGTGCCGAGTGCAGAGCAGCGGCGGCTCGGTTCGGTTCGGCCCGGCCCGGCGGGCCGCGCTGTTGTCGCGGACGTGAGCGCCCCCTGGCGGGTGGCCGGAGGCGGCGCGGCGTGTTGGACGTGTGGCTGGTGGCAGTGCACAATTTGCGAGTGGCTGGCGGTGTGGTGTGGCGGTTGGCGCGTCGGGCGGCGGAGAGGTATGTGTTGCGGGCGCCCTTTGCTGCGCTGCGTCGTTGCGTGTGCCGTACAGGGCGGGCGCTTGTCGACTGTGTGGGCGGTGTGGCGAATTGGCGTGAAACGGCTGCCGAGAGGTGTGTGGTAGCGAGCCGGTCGGTGGTGTCGGTGCGAAGGGGAATGTGCGTGCGTTTGGCGGTTTCGGTGTGCTTTTTGCGGCGTGAGAGTGGGAATTAGTGGGGCCGGCTGTTGTGTTGGTTCCTTGTGTCTTGTGTCGCGTAGCTTGATGGCAACGTGGAAGGACGCCGGTTTCGTTTCGAGCCTTGCGTGTGGTTGTCGACGTTGACTGGTTGGCGTGTGCCGATGCACGTGCATGTGTGGGTCGCGAGTGCGTTTTTGGCTGGCTGTGTGTGTGTGTGTGTGTGTTGTTTTGGGGGGGAAGGGGGAGGCGGTGGTGAAAGTGCAGTCGTTGCCACGGGCGTCGTCGGGTGGGGCTGGGGCTGTGCGTCGTGGCGGAAAGGTGGTAGGTTGCGGGAAGCGAGCCCGTCGTTGACGGTGTCGCGTGAGTTGTGAATCGAGTGGGGCGCGGGGCGCGGGACAGGAGCAGCGTGCCGCTGCGTCGTGGTCGTCAGCAGAGGCTGTGCGTGTGCTTGTCCTTTTTGTGGGCGGTTCGTGCGAGGCGTTTTTGTTTTGTGTTGCCCTAGTTGTTAGTTTATTGTGTTTGTGTTTGTTATTTTGAGACGACGACTGGTTGGTGGCGTGCGCGCGAAGTGGCGGTGTGCGCTTCCCGTGTCGTTTGATTTTTTTGTTTTTGTGTGTTTTTTTTTGTTTTTTGCACTGGGCCCCGGTGGGTGGGTGCGTGTGTGTCGATTGCCGGCTGGCGAAAGGTGCGCCATCGGCGGGGTGGGTCGCCGGCACAAGTAGAGGCGGCGGCGTTGTTGCTGTTGTTGTGTGGTGTTTGTTTTGTTCGGCTGTGTCGGCGAGCTGTGTTGCGGTGCGTGTGAATGGTGGTGCAAAAGTGCTGGCGTTGGGGCTGCGACTGCGACGGCGGCGAGCCGCGGGCGCGCCATTGATAGTGATGTTGTGAACAGCGGCTGTGTACGGTAGTGGTGTTGTTGTAGCACGACGTGCATCCGGGCCGGCGCGGAAAGCGCAGTTGCGGGCGGTTGCCCTTCGGTGCCAGCCATGTCGCGTGAGCGGCGGGTTGCTCTGGTGTCGACACGTGGTGCTCTGGGTTGTTGTGTGGTGCCCTTTGGCCGGTGGGGGTGGTTCGCGTGTGTCTCGTTCGCGCTCGGTGTCTGGTCGTGGTCGTGCTGCTCCCCCGTCTGTCGGCGGTTTCCGACGTCGTCTGTACGTTTTTTTTTGTTCGTTTGCGGCGTGCCTGCCGACGTCCGTCCCGTCGCGACCTTTCAACCGAAAGTGTGGCGCCCGAAGGTGAACGAACGTAACCCTGACCTCGGCGCTTTACGCTGAGCCGAGCGAACCGAACCGAACCGAACCTAACCTGTGGTGTGGCGAGGTGAGCTCAGCCTGTGAGCCCCTAACGTCTACGTAAGGTAAGCTGTCCGGCTCACGCCTCACGTTTGAACGCTTTTCTAACCTACGTTTGACGCTTCTTAACCTAGCACCGACCCCTTAACCTAACGTGTAACCTAACCTAACCTAACCTCTGACGCCTGACGTGTTTGAATGCTTAACCTAAGTTTGACGCTTAACCTAACCCAAGTCCCCTTAACCTAACCCACGTCCACCTAACCTAACCTAACGTAGACGTGTAAACGTAATGTGTAACGCGTAACGTGTAAGGTCGGCTGTCGTGTGTGCTTGACGGCAGATTGGGTTGGTCTGTAGATTCGGATTGCGGTTTGCCTCGGTCGAGGGGTTGGGTCGGAAGCGGCGAGGGGCGGCGGCGCCTGTTGCGCAGGCGGCGTCCGTTTGCGGCGGGCAATTGTTGAGAAACGGCTGTGAATGTTGGCGGGCGAGAGGAGGAGGACGGCGCGCGATGTGGCCCGACGGCTGCGGGCCGATCGGGAAACGGCGGGAGGGCGACGGAAGGCGATGGGGCGGCGGAGGCGCGTTTGCACGGCCGTCATCGCCGCACGCCTCGGCTTGTGTGGCTGTGGCGCCGGCCGCGCTGGCCGGGCTGCCGCGGCGACGGTGTGGGAGTTTTGCCGAAGGTTTGGCCATTGTGGCGGGTCGTCGGCTGGGGCTGTGGGGGCGGCATTTGGGCGGGGGCGGCGATTCTCGGCGGGCCGACCCAGGCTGTAGCGCGCGGTAGCTGCAGTTTGGCCGTGGTTTGCGGCGCTGCCGTGGCGACTGGTTGGCGACTGTGGTGTGGCTGTGTGTAGCCCCATCCTCGGTGGTTTGAAAGGCGCGGGCGGTTGTGGCGCAGGTTTGGGGCTGCTCCGCACAGGCTGTCGGACGTTGGGCGGTAGCAAGCGCGGGAGGCGCGGCGCGGCGGCGCGCAGAGTGGCGGCCGCTCTCTCGGCCGTCCGCGCCCGCCCGCGACACTGGCTGGGCCTTGTGATTCTCTGCTCTGCTGCTGTGCTGTGCTTGCGTGCCTGCCGTCCCGCTCGCTCTCGCTGTGTGTTACGCGCGTCGTCGAAATGGCAGATCAGGCGGCTACGAACGAGACTGCTGCGGCACCCGCCGCCACCGGCACTACGAAGAAGGCCAAGTCTGCGTCGTCTGCGAAGAAGCCGCGCGCCAAGCCTGCGCACCCGCGCACCTCTGAGATGGTGACGGCCGCCATCAAGAGTCTGAAGGAGCGCGGCGGGTCGTCGCTGCAGGCGATCAAGAAGTACATAGCCGCGCACTACAAGCTGGACGCGGAGAAGCTGGCGCCGTTTATCAAGAAGTACCTCAAGTCGGCCGTCGTGGCGGGCGAGCTGGTGCAGACGAAGGGGAAGGGCGCGTCCGGCTCGTTCAAGCTTGCCGGCGCCGGCGGCGGGGGGGGCGGCCGAGGGCGGCAAGGCTCGTGCTGGCGGTGCCAAGAAGAAGCGCGCCGCTCCGGCCAGCAAGGAGAAGAAGGGCGCCCGTGCGGCCGGCGCAAAGAAGGCTGGTGGCGTGAAGGCGGCGACCGGTCGGAAGGCGGGCGCCGCCAAGAAGGCGTCTGCGGCGTCGGCCGCTCCCGCGGGTGCGAAGAAGGCGGCTGCGGCCAAGCCGGCCAAGGCCAAGTCGCCGTCGAAGGCGAAGAAGGCCGCCAAGGTTCCGACGAAGAAGCCGAAGGCGCCGCGCCCGAAGAAGGCGACGACGCCGTCTAAGGCGAAGGCTTCGCCCAAGAAGAAGAAGTAGAGTAGAGGAGAAAGAGATGGGAATGGAAGGGTTTGGCGCTTGACTCCGTCGTCCCCACCCCCCGTCGTCGTCTAGTGGCGCGCAAGAGACGCGCGGCCCAAAACGGCCCTTCTCAGGGCCATCAAAGCACGTCGGGGAAGGTTTTGATTGTCGTGTTGCGTTTGGTGTGGGTGTCTGTCTGGCGTTTCTGTATGCCCGTGGGGATGCTGTTTGCGTGCCGTGGTGGTTGGATTGCGGGGGTCGGTGGCGGGTGTGGGCGGCGGTAGCGGTAAGCGGTGTTGTTGTTGTCGTGGTTGATTGTCGCCGTGTTTGTGGCGGCGGCCGACGGTTGGTTTTCTGTCGCGTTGTTTTGTTTGAATACGTTGGTTGGCTTGCCTGCGTTCGTTCTTCTCGGATGTCTGTCTTGTCGAGTCGTGTCTGGTCTTTGTTTTGTTTTGTTCCTTTGTGTGTGTGTGTGTGTGTGATGTTTTGCAACGGGGGGCACGTTGAGATGCGGAAGGAGTCGGCGGGGATTTCGGTGGCGTGTAGAGCGAGCGAGCGCGCCTGCCTGGCCGTTGGCCGTCGGAGTGGAGTGCGGGTTTTTTTTGTTTTCGAAACGAAAGCGGCGGCCGGCCAGCCACCCGTGCGGTGTGACGTCGGCCGTTGGGTATTGTGCGCTTTGAGCGCCGGGGAGGGATGATGTGTGATTGTTGCGCGCTGCTAGCAGGCAGGCAGAGTGAGCGGGTGTGGCGGACGGACGGGAAGTGGTGGTTTTTTGTTTTGTTTTTGGGTTGCGGGGCGAGAGGCAGGCGACCGACAAAGTTTGCTCGCGACGGAGAGATGTTAGTGGCCCTGAAAAGGGCCGTTTTTGTTTGTGCGGTGCGGTGCCGCGGCGCGGTTTAGGCGCGCTCGCCGCGGATGCGGCGCGCGAGCTGGATGTCCTTGGGCATGATGGTGACGCGCTTGGCGTGGATTGCGCACAGGTTGGTGTCTTCGAAGAGGCCGACGAGGTAGGCCTCGCTGGCCTCCTGCAGGGCCATGACTGCGGAGCTCTGGAAGCGCAGGTCGGTCTTGAAGTCCTGGGCGATCTCGCGCACTAGGCGCTGGAATGGCAGCTTGCGGATGAGCAGCTCTGTGCTCTTCTGGTAGCGCCTGATTTCTCGCAGGGCGACGGTGCCCGGCCTGTAGCGGTGGGGCTTCTTGACGCCTCCGGTGGCGGGCGCGCTCTTCCTCGCCGCCTTGGTGGCGAGCTGTTTGCGCGGCGCCTTTCCGCCGGTGGACTTGCGGGCCGTTTGCTTTGTGCGGGCCATGGCGGTAGCGGTAGCGGTAGCGGAGCGGCGTGCGTGGAGGTTAGGTGCGGCGCGGCGTCCGGTGCTGCCTTGACAACGGGCCCGCGCGCCTCCGTGCTGCGCTTATATGCCCTCGGTTGCGCGTGGTGGGGGGAGGGCGGGCCAGAGTCCTATATAGGGGGGCGGCGGGCGCGCTGGGCGCAGACCGTAGCCGACTCGCCAGCCGCTGCAGCTGCTGTTTGTGCACGTTTTGCTTTGCCGAGGAAGGAAGGATGACAGGCCGCGGCAAGGGAGGAAAGGGGCTCGGCAAGGGTGGCGCCAAGCGGCACCGCAAGGTGTTGCGCGACAACATCCAGGGCATCACGAAGCCCGCCATCCGCCGCCTGGCTCGCAGGGGCGGCGTGAAGCGCATCTCTGGTCTGATCTACGAGGAGACCCGCGGGGTGCTGAAGGTGTTCCTGGAGAACGTGATCCGCGACGCGGTGACGTACACTGAGCACGCCAAGCGCAAGACTGTGACGGCCATGGACGTGGTGTACGCCCTGAAGAGGCAGGGGCGCACCCTGTACGGTTTCGGCGGTTAGGCTGCGTCGCAGCGGGCGCTGGCCTTCCCGCGGCCGTGCTTGTGGTGGGAGAGACTAGAAAACGGCCCTTTTCAGGGCCACCACACTGTTCGGAAGTTGAAAAGTGCGAAAGAGTCTGTGTTGTTGTTGCTGCGTGTGTGCGCTGTGTTGTTTGTTTGTTTGTTTCTTTCTTTCTTTCTTTCCGTTTGAGCGACGTGATGTGACTGGGAGGGGAGAAGGAAAGGAAACGTGTCATGTGGCTGGCTGTGTGTGGAGCTGCTTCGTTTGTGTGTCTTTGTATCGATCGCGACGGAGATGGGCGGGCTGTGTGTTGTTGTGCGAGAGGCGGTGATTATTGCTTGCGTGGTTTGTCTCTGTGTGTTTGTTTGCGGCGGCGTTGGGGTTTCCGAGGCAAGGCGTGTGGGCATAGGCGGCCGGATCAGCTGTTTCGTTCGTGTCGACGGCCGTTGCGCGCGGGAGTGGAGGGCGGTGTGTCGACCACGCCTCCCTTTAACAATGGTCATTATTGCTGCCGTTGTCGGTTTGGAAGGCGACTGCGACCGTGCAAAATGTGTGTGTGTTGGGCCACACGGGCTGTGTGGACGACAAGATGGCGGACGTGCGCCGGCGGCGGCTGTGCTGTGACAGTGCAAAGTTAAAACAAAACAAGGTGCGGCGAGGACGACTGAAATTTTGCTTTGGACGTAGGTGTGTGTGGTGGCCCTGAAAAGGGCCGATTGTTGTGGGCCGAGCCGAGCCGGCAAAGCGCGTTGCGTGCAGGGGAGCACGCGGCGCTGCGATTGCCTGGCCTCCTTTAGGCCTTCTTCTCGGTCTTCTTTGGCAGCAGGACGGCCTGGATGTTGGGCAGGACACCACCCTGTGCGATGGTGACGCCCGACAGGAGCTTGTTGAGCTCCTCGTCGTTGCGGATGGCAAGCTGCAGGTGGCGCGGGATGATGCGCGTCTTCTTGTTGTCGCGGGCCGCGTTTCCGGCCAGCTCGAGCACCTCAGCCGCGAGGTACTCCATGACGGCGGCGAGGTAGACGGGCGCCCCGGCGCCGACGCGCTCTGCGTAGTTTCCCTTGCGCAGGAGGCGGTGGATTCTGCCGACCGGGAACTGGAGCCCAGCCCTGCTTGAGCGGGACTTTGACTTGCCCTTGACTTTGCCTCCCTTTCCGCGTCCGGACATGGCGATGGGCTAGCGACGGTGCACACGAAACGGAAACGAAAACGACCGGTGCGAGCGGCAGCGAGTCGAGCAGCGGAGTGCGTGCCGGCGCAGCCGGGGTGGGGGGTGCTTTATGGGCTCGGGTGCGGCGGCCGGTTGCGCGCGCGCCCCATTGGTCGGCGGCCGCAACAGGGCGAGCTGGTAAAGGTGCGGCGGCGGCTGGCGGCGGGTGCCACTGTGTGGGGAGACGCTGACTAGAGCGGAGCGCTTGCTACTGGTGTTGCTGCTGCCGTACGTTGGTTCGAGATGCCGCCCAAGACTAGCGGGAAGGCCGCCAAGAAGGCTGGCAAGGCGCAGAAGAACATTTCGAAGGGCGACAAGAAGAAGAAGCGCAAGAGGAAGGAGAGCTATGCCATCTACATCTACAAGGTGCTGAAGCAGGTGCACCCTGACACGGGCATCTCGTCGAAGGCGATGAGCATCATGAACAGCTTCGTGAACGACATTTTCGAGCGCATTGCGGCCGAGGCTTCTCGCCTGGCGCACTACAACAAGCGCTCGACCATCACGTCCCGCGAGATCCAGACCCGCTGTGCGGCTGTTGCTGCCTGGCGAGCTGGCCAAGCACGCCGTGAGCGAGGGCACGAAGGCGGTGACCAAGTACACGAGCTCCAAGTAAGGAGGTGGCTCTGGAATGGAAGGAAGGATGGAGAAGGCTCCTCCGTTGCGAGAGCGGCAAAACGGCCCTTTTCAGGGCCACCAACTTGCCTTTTGCGGGAAGGGCGGAATTGTTGTTGTTTGTGTGGACGGCTGTGATGTGTGTGTGTGCATTTTGATTGTGGGTGGGGGGGCGCGTCAAAGCGTGTTGCGCGGGGTACGGCCACGAGGTTGGTCGCCGTGGCGTGGAATGGTGGCACGCCTCGTTGGCGTGGTTTTTGACCCATTGGTGTTGTTGGTGTGTGTGTGTGTGTGTGAGACCCGTCTGCGAGGGGGGGACAGTGTGATC
Source organism: Schistocerca serialis cubense (assembly GCF_023864345.2). NCBI lineage: Eukaryota > Metazoa > Arthropoda > Insecta > Orthoptera > Acrididae > Schistocerca > Schistocerca serialis. The sequence goes on from NW_026047414.1 coordinate 42,249, forward strand.
GGCGACTTTTGTGTCACCGTAAACGACGGCCGTTTGCGGGTTTGTTTTTTTGCACATCATACATGGCGAGGGTGAAATGTGAAATGTTTTTGTTTGGTTTTTTTTGCCGCCCACTATTCCCTTTGCTGTACGCCGAGTTTGACAATGGTGCGACGTAACTGCAGCGTGGAGGTGTGTGAGTGACGTTGAAATGAACGTGCCATTAAGACGCATTGTTGTTGTATTGTACTGTACGTGTACGGCGACACGCACGATGATGTACCATTCGACTCTGATGTTTGATAGCCGTGTCTGACTGATTGCGTACGACGCACGCACACCGATGTCGTCATTCAAGATGCACGCTAGACGACGACGGCGGCGGCGGCGGTCGTTTGTTTGGCGAATGTCTGTACACGTGTTTGTCTGTGTCCATCCGGTATGTATTTGTTTGTTTGAAAGTGTTTTGTGTGTCGGTGACGTGGTCCGATCCGTCGCCCCCTGAGTAACTGTCGATCGGCGCGATAGACCGGCGTCACGCAACTGAACCGAAGTCTTGGGCACACCCGTCATACTGTTGTACACCGTCGCGCTGAGAACGGTAACGAAAGGTTGACTTTGATCGGTCGAATGTCTGGGCAGAACGTGAGGAATGAGGCGAGAGTGCAAGGAGGGGGGGGGGCAAAAGAGAGAGGAAGGGAAAAAGGGGAGAAACGCATTCGTAGAGCAACGGAACGTTCCCGTGTCGGAGGCGTATTGGAGCCGCACTGAAATGCGTTTAACGGCGGCGCGGCTGCAAGTGTCTGCCGTGGTGAACGTTACCTTTGACGGCTGCATTGGGCTTTGCCTTTGCTTTTGCTTTTGCTTTCGCTTTCGCGTTCGCTTTCGCTTTCCCGGATGTACGTAACGTTTGTTGATATGGTTCTGAGGAAGAGTGTATGACAGTGCCGTGCCGTCCATGTTCGTGTGCCCTCCCATTGTGTGTATGCTATTGTCTGTGTACTTGAATGATGTATGTAGGTGTTAGTGGACATGTTTTACCAGTGGGGGGAAATGGATCGTCGATAGTTGCCGTCACTCTGTCACGGTCGAGATGACGCACCCTCCGTACAGAAAGGTGTCGAGAAAGTGAGTGAGTGTGTGCGTCCGTGAATTGGCAGTGTTTGGAGGTGGGCGTGCCCTGGATGTGGCCCGGAAAAGGCTGTTCGTTAGGCGGTAGTGTTGTGTGGACAGGGGAGGGGCATGCGTAACGCTGCTGGCATGGCATTTCGGGAGATGGGAGGGGGCAAACGAGGAAACGAGGAGCGGCGGCCAAAGACGGGACGGGGAGGGGCGCGGTGTGGGTGGCTTGCGCCTGTGCTCGGCGTTGTGGTTTGTGCAAAAGAGGAGGAGAAAAACAATGTGAGTTGCCAGGGAGGGGAGCGGTGTTGTGTTGTGGTTGTCGTGGTGTAGCCGCAGACGCGGCTGTCAGTGAACGTGGCGAGACGGACGGATGCGCGGAGGGGCGGGGGCGGCGCATTTCGCCGGTGCCGTGCCGTGCCGTGCCGTGCCGTGCCGTGCCGTGCCGTGCCGTGCCATGCCTGAAAGCCGCGTGGTCGCTGTGTTGTTGGTGGCGTGGGGGCGAGGAGAGTACCGTACGGGTGTGCTTGTGCGCCGGAAATGGCACACTGCTCCCGCCCGTCTTGGAGGCTGATGGCTGTGGTGTGGAAATGGGGCGCGGTGATGTTGAAGCAGTTGAAGAACAGAAAAGAAACCAAGAAAACGGAAGGCGTGATGCGGCGGTGGTGGTGAGAGCGGGAAAAACAAAACAAAAAAAAAAAAAACAACAAAAAAAAGAAGGAAAAACAACAAGAAACAAAAAAGAAAACAAAAAGTCTATCAATATTAAAATGTAAATGGAAATGGAAATGGACCCAGGTATAACCTCCCTGCACAAATAGCAGAGAGTCCGATGATAATAAAAATGTGCCAGAATGTTAACGTCCCTACAAAACAAACCCAACGGTAATATTAATGAAAGAGTGAACCGTATGTAACATTGCAACAGACATAATGAAACCTGATAAATTGTATAAGGGCAGCAGCGTTGACCTTTGGCCCTGTATTCAGAATAAAAAGAGCCAAAGATCGTTACCCCAATGAAAAAGACACTGAAACACGTATGTAACATAGTAGCGATGGCGAGACGTTGTAGCATCTGTGACCAGAGAGTTTGCGCTGGACTGCGCGAGTGTTGCGAGCGGTTCTCAGTCAGTCAGTCTGTCTGTCAGTAGTCGTTGCGAGTCCGTAGCTCTGTGTAGTTGAGGGCTGTACTCTGTCAGTAGTCGTCGCGTGCAGTACGCTAATAGTCGTCATGCAGAGCGGTCGGTCAGTAGTAGCAGCCGAGTGCGGTTGTGTGATGTAGGTGGTCGGCAACACTGGTCAAGATGGTGAATAAGGTATACTGTTAATTAATATAATCATTAGATAATGAAAAAGTGTAATTATTCTCCAACAAGTTCCCCAATAATAATTTTTATTTCAAAAGCATTTTTCAAACATTTAATTTGTTATTGAACTAAAGAGTTCGTTGCACTTCACATTTCATTCCACTGCTTTGAAGAAAAATGTCACTAAAATCACAAAAAAGAGAATATTATTATTTGCAAATGCAGTTCCTCCAAGCGCTGCGCAACAACCAGAGCAGAAATGTGACATCCATTTATTCGGAGGTAAGACTTTAATTCTGATTGTTTTGCACAGGGCCAAAGACCGATATTTCGGTTTAATTGAAGTTTCTTGTCACTGAACGGACGTTTGTAAATGTTGTGTGAAGACTTTATATTTGAGTCAGATTGCGAATTTCACATTTTTGTTGCCATTTTCAATACCTCTCATTGTGGGCGAGGTTACAATTAGCGCAATGTCCATTAGCATCCGTAAATAACATTGTCCATTATTTTAAATTTTGCTGGGAGGTTACAACACACACACACAAAAAAAAAAAAAAACAAAAAATTGCATTTATATCCGCTCCTCAATTGTAGATACCCCTTACACAGCTGTGTGCAATGAATGAGTGCTGGCTGGTAATTAATTGCACTCCTTGGAGGGAAATGCCATAGGAAGTAGTCTTTAAAAAGTGAATGTTTTTCGTTAAGAGACAAAAGTTACTTTAGAAAAAAAGTAATAGTGGGGCTTTTGTTGTTGAACAAAAGAAGTACAATGAACATACGTTATCAGATTTGCGCAATGCAGCGTCACACCACCTTTTGATTATAACACAATATACTATACATCGTCCCGAACCGTGACCAGAGTCGCGAGACGAGCAGAGCACGCCGCCGACGCCCGCTCAGTACAACCGTCGACCCGCTACTACTGTCGACCGACTACTACCTCTCCCGACTCGCGCTACAATATATATAACAACTGTTCCTGGCGACCCGGTGCGTGCCACTACTGTCGTCTGGCGCGGTCCAAGCGCCGACTAGCAGCGATAAAGAACTCTCTGGTCAGACAGAGATGCTGTCATGCCTCGCCATCGCTCTGGTAATGAATACATACGTGTTGCAGCGTGCGTACCACCGGAACACGCAGTGGCGGAGCCAAAGACTGTGTTGTCGAGGTCGAGTGCGAGTGGGAAGAGAGGCAGCGTCGGCACGGAGATGCAAGCGAGCGCGAGACGCACGGGGGCTGCGGCGTGGCGCGTTTGCGGTCGGCGCCTTTGGTGGCAACGGCCGGGACAAGCAGCGGTGTATGGTGTGGTGCGGGGCGGACAGGGGCGGCGGTGGACGGGGAGGAGGCGGCGCGACGACGGCATGGGGGCGAAAACGGGACGGGGGACGGCGGATGTTGAGAGGCGTCACGCGCGGACAGGACACAGACACAGAGACACACAGATTGGAAAGGGAGGGTGCGCGGTAGTAGTTGGGAATGTGCGTACCGTGCGGGATGGGAGTGGGCGAGGAACACGGTCGTGGCCCCTGTTTTGGGTGCGTGTGATGACGTCGGTGTGTTGTGGGAAGGGAAGGTGCTGTGGCGGCGGCGCGTAATGGGCGTAGGCCGAAAAGAGAAAGGAACGTGGGCAGTGTGTTGGCACGCGTCGGTTCGACTGCGACGTTGATGGGCAGGGCAGGGCAAGGTTAATGGTGGTAGGAGTAGGCGTGTGGGCGCAAAAAATCTGCCGCTGCAGGCGGTGCCGTAACCGCCATGGCGGGAAGGAGAGAAAGAAAGAAAGAAAGAAGAAACAAAAAAAAAAAAAAAAGAAAAGGAGGGGGGGTGGGCGAAAGTGGAGA